>NC_074678.1:16249365-16549365 GCF_029448725.1 Salvelinus fontinalis
AAACATTTCGCTTGAAATGTTGATCAATTATTATTTCTTAACATTATTAGCACAGCAATGCGCTCAAGGCAGTAGGCTACACGCGAATGTGCATTTGGCTACTAGACAAGGAAAGAAAGTTAAAAACCAATAGAACAGGAGAGAAATAGGCTACGGGTTTCAGTAATTGCCTCCATATGGTCGGGTTTTTGCCTGGGCTGCTTTGTAGCGAGGCAAAACATGCCTCGTATGTAGTAAGATATTCAGGTTTCAAATAATTAAGTAGCTATATGTTTTCAAAATCAATACTGCCTCCAGCTCATTGCAAAGTGGTGTGTGTTGCATTGATGAACCCTGCCTTCCGTTGCCTATGCATTTGAATGGCGAATGGGAATCGTGCTTCAATTACCAGTTGAGAAATTTAAATATTAGCTATTTTTAATGGTAACCCCAAAAATATTTTTTGTATAACATTGCATTTAGAATTGTTGCGCAATGATTGGCTTATAAAAGTGCTGCCCGGCAGATTTTCTGCTAAAAGGCTCCATCTGTATGCTGTGTGTGATTTAATGAATTCAACACCAATTTAATTCTACGAAATTATTCAAATGAACCCATAGACAGATGAGCATGACCCTTCAAATGTATTTACATCAGCTGGTATTTCCATCAATGAATGCCCCCAAAAAGCATTATTTCGCGATCGGGTTTTGGTTCATCTTCATCTCTTGGTGTATGACTACTTTAAAACGTTTAGTATTTGGTCCCATATTCCTAGCACGCAATGACTACATCAAGCTTGTGACTACACACTAGTTGAATAGATTTGTTTTGGTTGTTATGTTTTGCCCAATAGAAACAGAATGGTGAATGATGACTTTAGTAGTTGAGTAGATAAGATATTTCTGAACACTTAGAAATTAATCCTGATAATGAAGATTAGAGGCTTCAACAACACGATAACCTATCACCATTACCAATAACAGGGGAGATTAGCATTTTTCTGACACAATACGTTATTCACCATTCAATTCCAAAATGCTGCAGTATTGAGCCAAATTGAATATTTTAGCTTCACTGTCCAAATGCATACGGAGGGTAGTGTATGTATCCCTTTTGCACCAACCCACTCACACAGTAATTGTTTTGATCCACAATGTCCTTGTCAAGTTGTGTTATTAATATATTGAATTTCCCAGGCAGAAGTCTATGTTCTACTGGATAGTGCTTGTTTGATCCATAATGACCTGATTGATTGATCAATTTATTTCTTGTGATATTGGTTATTGATCAGGTGAGAAGCAGGCTGCCACCCATGTGTCCTTGGACCAGGAGTTTGACCGGGACCTAGCTGCCGTGTGGCAAGACCTCGAGGAACAGGTGGTTGCCGCCGCCAACCGTGGGGTTGTCCCGTCAACATTCTACTCTACCCAGTGCTGCCTCAACAGTCAGACGGACAATCTCCACTTCCCGCTGGCTGTAGTAGAAGGTAAGAACAGTTAATCTCCCATTTCCTCATCACTTTTCGTATCTCATTTTCTCATTAAAGAATGAGTCTGGAAACTCGATAGTTAGCCCACACAACCCCATACCTGCACACACACACACTGAGTGTATAAAACATTAGGAACACCTGCTTTTCATGACAGACTGACAAGGTGAATCCAGGTGAAAGCTATGATCCCTTATTGATGTCACTTGTTAATAACCTTTTTATGGCTAGGGGTTCTGCTAGCGGAATGTTTCGACAACATCCGGTGAAATGGCGGAGCGCGAAATAAAACAAAAAATTACTCTAAATATTTTACTTTCATACATTCACAAGTCGGATTTCAAATAGGCTTTACGGCGAAAGCACACCATGCGATTATGTTAAGACAGCGCCTAGCCACAAAAAACCATACAGACATTTTCCAGCCAAGGAAAAGGCTCACAAAAGTCGGTGCAACCTGTCCTGGGACGTCTTCCTGGGTCCTCTGGGGTGGTTCCAGATCTCTCCGCCATTCCCGCGGAGTACCAGGATCTCCGGGAGGTGTTCAGCAAGTCCCAGGCCACATACCTTCCTCCGCACCGTCCCTATGACTGCGGGATTGACTTTCTCCCTCGCACCACGCCGCCCTCGGGGTGTCTGTACTCGCTGTCGGGACCTGAAACCAAGGCTATGGAGGACAACATTGGACTCCCAAGCTACTGGATTTATCCGTCCCTTTTCCGCTGGCGCAGGGTTCTTCTTCATGGAGAAGACAGACAAGACCCTGCTCCCGTGTATTGACTACCGTGGATTCAATGACATCACTGTAAAGAACCGTTATCCACTACCACTCATTTCCTTGGCCTTTGAGCCGCTCCAGGGGGCCACTGTGTTCTCCAAGCTGGATCTACATAACGACTACCACCTGGTGCGGATATGAGAGGGCGACGAGTGGAAGACCACCTTCAACATGGCCAGCGGCTACTATGAATATCTGGTCATGCCCTTTGGCCTCACCAACGCCCCTGCCGTGTTCCAGGCTCTGGTGAATGACATTCTCTGCAACATGCTGAACCGGTTCGTCTTCGTCTACATTGAAGACATCCTCGTCTTCTCCCGCTCCCCCCAAGAACACGTACTCCATGTCAGGCAGGTTCTCCAGCGCCTTCTGGAGAATCAGTTGTTCGTTAAGGCGGAAAAGTGTGAGTTCCATCCCTCCACCATCCCCTTTCTGGGCTACATCATCTCTGCTGGGAGTGTCAAGATGGATCCCGAGAAAGTGAAGGTGGTGGGGGATTGGCCTCAGCCTACGTCCATGGTGCAGCTGCAATGCTTCCTGGGGTACGCCAACTTCTATTGCCGCTTTTATCCAGGGTTACGGCACCCTGGCCTCCCCCGTCTGCCCTCACCTCTACCAAGGTTCCATTCACGTGGTCCACGGTCTCGGACCGGGCGTTCCAGGACCTTAAACACCGCTTCACCACGGCTCCAATCCTGCTTCATCCGGACCCTTCCCATCAGTGGTGGTGGAGGCCAACGCTTCGGATGTCGAAGTGGGGGCTGTTCTGTCCCGGACCTTAGGCTGCATCCCTGTGCCGCCTTCTCCCACCGCCTCACCGCCACGGAGAGGAATTACGATGTAGGGAATCGGGAGCTTCTCGCGGTGAAGATGGCATTGGAGGAATGGAGGTACTGGCTCGAAGGGGCAGAACATCTGTTCATTGTGTGGACGGACCACAAAAACCTTGATTATCTCCGCACTGCCAAGCGCCTCATCTCCAGGCAGGCGAGATGGGCCCTGCTGTTTACCCGGTTCAACTTTTCCCCCTCCTACCAGCCGTGGTCCAAGAATGTCACGCCGGATGCCCTCTCGCCCCTATAACCCCACAGCTACCACCCCGGAGCCCGAGATCAGCCATCAAATCAAATGTACACTGCTCAAAAAAATAAAGGGAACACTAAAATAACACATCCTAGATCTGAATGAATGAAATAGTCTTATTAAATACTTTTTTCTTTACATAGTTGAATGTGCTGACAACAAAATCCCACAAATTATCAATGGAAATCAAATTTATCAACCCATGGAGGTCAGGATTTGGAGTCACACTCAAAATTAAAGTTAAACCACACTACAGGCTGATCCAACTTTGATGTAATGTCCTTAGAACAAGTCAAAATGAGGCTCAGTAGTGTGTGTGGCCTCCACGTGCCTGTATGACCTCCCTACAACGCCTGGGCATGCTCCTGATGAGGTGGCGGATGGTCTCCTGAGGGATCTCCTCCCAGACCTGGACTAAAGCATCCGCCAACTCCTGGACAGTCTGTGGTGCAACGTGGCGTTGGTGGATGGAGCGAGACATGATGTCCCAGATGTGCTCAATTGGATTCAGGTCTGGGGAACGGGCGGGCCAGTCCATAGCATCAATGCCTTCCTCTTGCAGGAACTGCTGACACTCCAGCCACATGAGGTCTAGCATTGTCTTGCATTAGGAGGAACCCAGGGCCAACCGCACCAGCATATGGTCTCACAAGGGGTCTGAGGATCTCATCTCGGTACCTAATGGCAGTCAGGCTACCTCTGGCGAGCACATGGAGGGCTGTGCGGCCCCCGAAAGAAATGCCACCCCACACCATGACTGACCCACCGCCAAACCGGGCATGCTGGAGGATGTTGCAGGCAGCAGAACGTTCTCCACGGCGTCTCCAGACTCTGTCACGTCCGTCACATGTACTCATGTGCTCAGTGTGAACCTGCTTTCATCTGTGAAGGGCACAGGGCGCCAGTGGCGAATTTGCCAATCTTGGTGTTCTCTGGCAAATGCCAAACGTCCTGCACGGTGTTGGGCTGTAAGCCAACCCCCACCTGTGGACGTCGGGCCCTCATACCACCCTCATGGAGTCTGTTTCTGACCGTTTGAGCAGACACATGCACATTTGTGGCCTGCTGGAGGTCATTTTGCAGGGCTCTGGCAGTGCTCCTCCTGATCCTCCTTGCACAAAGGCGGAGGTAGCGGTCCTGCTGCTGGGTTGTTGCCCTCCTACGGCCTCCTCCACGTCTCCTGATGTACTGGCCTGTCTCCTGGTAGCGCCTCCATGCTCTGGACACTACGCTGACAGACACAGCAAACCTTCTTGCCACAGCTCGCATTGATGTGCCATCCTGGATGAGCTGCACTACCTGAGCCACTTGTGTGGGTTGTAGACTCCGTCTCATGCTACCACTAGAGTGAAAGCACCGCCAGCATTCAAAAGTGACCAAAACATCAGCCAGGAAGCATAGGAACTGAGAAGTGGTCTGTGGTCACCACCTGCAGAACCACTCCTTTATTGGGGGTGTCTTGCTAATTGCCTATAATTTCCACCTTTTGTCTATTCCATTTTCACAACAGCATGTGCAATTTATTGTCAATCAGTGTTGCTTCCTAAGTGGACAGTTTGATTTCACAGAAGTGTGATTGACTTGGAGTTACATTGTGTTGTTTAAGTGTTCCCTTTATTTTTTTGAGCAGTGTATTTATATAGCCTTTCTTACATCAGCTGATATCTCGAAGTGCTGTACAGAAACCCAGCCTAAAACCCCAAACAGCAAGCAATGCAGGTGTAGAAGCATGGTGGCTAGGAAAAACTCCCTAAAAAGGCCAAACGCTAGGAAGACACCTAGAAAGGAACGAGACTATGAGGAGTGGCCAGTCCTCTTCTGGCTGTGCCGGGTGGAGATTATAACAGAACTTTTGCCAAGATGTTTAAATGTTCATAAATGACCAGCATGGTCAAATAATAATAATCACAGTGAACAGGTCAAGGTTCCATAGCCGCAGGCAGAACAGTTGAAACTGGAGCAGCAGCACGGCCAGGTGGACTGGGGACAACAAGGATTCATCATGCCAGGTAGTCCTGAGGCATGGTCCTAGGGCTCAGGTCCTCCGAAAGAGAGAAAGAGAGCATACTTAAATTCATACAGGTCACCGGATAAGACAGGAGAAATACTTCAGATATAACAGACTGACTCTAGGCCCCCGACACACAAACTACTGCAGCATAAATACCGGAGGCTGAGACAGGAGGGGTCAGGAGACACTGTGGCCCCATCCGATGATACCCCCGGACAGGGCCAAACAGGAAGGATATAACCCCACCCACTTTGCCAAAGCACAGCCCCCGCACCACTAGAGGGATATCTTCAAACACCAACTTACCATCCTGAGACAAGGCCGAGTATAGCCCACAAAGATCTCCGGCCACGGCACAACCCAAGACAGGAAGACCACGTCAGTGACTCAACCCACTCAAGTGACGCACCCTTCCTAGGGACGGCATGAAAGAGCACCAGTAAGCCAGTGACTCAGCCCCTGTAATAGGGTTAGAGGCAGAGAATCCCAGTGGAGAGAGGGGAACCAGCCAGGCAGAGACAGCAAGGGCGGTTCATTGCTCCAGAGCCTTTCCGTTCACCTTCACACTCCTGGGCCAGACTACACTCAATCATATGACCCACTGAAGAGATAAGTCTTCAGTAAAGACTTAAAGGTTGAGACCGAGTCTGCGTCTCTCACATGGGTAGGCAGACCATTCCATAAAAATGGAGATCTATAGGAGAAAGCCCTGCCTCCAGCTGTTTGCTTAGAAATTCTAGGGACAATTAGAAGGCCTGCGTCTTGTGACCGTAGCGTACGTGTAGGTATGTACGGCAGAACCAACTCGGAAAGATAGGTAGGAGCAAGCCCATGTAACGCTTTGTAGGTTAACAGTAAAACCTTGAAATCAGCCCTTGCCTTAACAGGAAGCCAGTGTAGGGAGGCTAGCACTAGAGTAATATGATAAAATTTGGGGGTTCTAGTCAGGATTCTAGCAGCCGTATTTAGCACTAACTGAAGTTCATTTAGTGCTTTATCCGGGTAGCCGGAAAGTAGAGCATTGCAGTAGTCTAACCTAGAAGTAACAAAAGCATGGATTAATTTTTCTGCATCAGTTTTGGACAGAAAATTTCTGATTTTTGCAATGTTACGTAAATGGAAAAAAGCTGTCCTTGAAACAGTCTTGATATGTTCGTCAAAAGAGAGATCAGGGTCCAGAGTAACGCCGAGGTCCTTCACAGTTTTATTTGAGACGACTTTACAACCATCAAGATTAATTGTCAGATTCAACAGAAGATCTCTTTGTTTCTTGGGACCTAGAACAAGCATCTCTGTTTTGTCCGAGTTTAAAAGTAGAACGTTTTCAGCCATCCACTTCCTTATGTCTGAAACACAGGCTTCTAGCGAGGGCAATTTTGGGGCTTCACCATGTTTCCTTGAAATGTGCAGCTGTGTTTCATCCGCATAGCAGTGAAAGTTAACATTATGTTTTCGAATAACATCCCCAAGAGGTAAAATATATAGTGAAAACAATAGTGGTCCTAAAACGGAACCTTGAGGAACACCGAAATGTACAGTTGATTTGTCAGAGGACAAACCATTCAGAGACAAACTGATATCTTTCCGACAGATCAGTTCGTAACCAGGCTAGAACTTGTCCGTGTAGACCAATTTGGGTTTCCAATCTCTCCAAAAGAATGTGGTGATCGATGGTGTCAAATGCAGCACTAAGGTCTAGGAGCACGAGGACAGATGCAGAGCCTCGGTCTGACGCCATTAAAAGGTAATTTACCACCTTCACAAGTGCAGTCTCGGTGCTATGATGGGGTCTAAAACCAGACTGAAGCATTTCGTATACATTGTTTGTCTTCAGGAAGGCAGTGAGTTGCTGCGCAACAGCTTTTTCTAAAATGTTTGAAAGGAATGGGAGATTCGATATAGGCCGATAGTTGTTTTATATTTTCTGGGTCAAGGTTTGGCTTTTTCAAGAAAGGCTTTATTACTGCCACTTTTAGTGAGTTTGGTACACATCTGGTGGATAGAGAGCCATTTATTATGTTCAACATAGGAGGGCCAAGCACAGGAAGCAGCTCTTTCAGTAGTTTAGTTAGAATAGGGTCCAGAATGTAACTTGAAGGTTTAGAGGCCCTAATTATTTTCGTCATTGTGTCAAGAGATAAAGTACTAAAACACTTAAGTGTCTCCCTTGATCCTAGGTCCTGGCAGAGTTGTGCAGACTCAGGACAACTGAGCTTTGGAGGAATACGCAGATTTAAAGAGGAGTCCGTAATTTGCTTTCTAATGATCATGATCTTTTCCTCAAAGAAGTTCATGAATTTATTACTGCTGAAGTGAAAGCCATCCTCTCCTGGGGAATGCGGCTTTTTAGTTAGCTTTGCGACAGTATCAAAAAGACATTTTGGATTGTTCTTATTTTCCTCAATTAAGTTGGAAAAGTAGGATGATCGAGCAGCAGTGAGGGCTCTTCGATACTGCACGGTACTGTCTTTCCAAGCTAGTCGGAAGACTTCCAGTTTGGTGTGGCGCCATTTCCGTTCCAATTTTCTGGAAGCTTGCTTCAGAGCTCGGTTATTTTCTGTATACCAGGGAGCTAGTTTCTTATGACAAATATTTTTAGGGGAGCGACTGCATCTAGGGTATTGCGCAAGATTAAATTGAGTTCCTCAGTTAGGTGGTTAACCTGTCTAGGATCAGCGTGGCGCTAGCGGCACACCCCCCCCCCCCCCACTGAAAAACCAGTGCCGCGAAATTCAAAAAAAATATTTTTTTAAAATATTTAACTTTCACACATTAAAGTCCAATACAGCTAATGAAAGACACAGATCTTGTGAATCCAGTCAACATTTCCGATTTTTAAAATGTTTTACAGGGAAGACACAATATGTAAAGATGTACATCTATTACCTAAAAACACATTAGCATAATCCACCATCTTTTATTTGTCCACCAACACCAGTAGCCATCACCAATTCGGCTAAACTAAGATATTTATAGCCCCTAACCAACAACAAAAACTCATTAGATGACAGTCTGATAACATATTTATGGTATGGGATAGGTTTTGTTAGAAAAAAGTGCATATTTCAGGTAGATGGCATAGTTTACAATTGCACCCACCATCACAAATGGACTAGAATAATTACAATGAGCAACGTGTTTACCTAACTACTAATCATCAAACATTTCGTAAAAATACACAGCATACACGAATCGAAAGACACAGATCCTGTGAATACAGACAATATTTCAGATTTTCTAAGTGTCTTACAGCGAAAACACAATAAATCGTTATATTAGCATAGCACATAGCACATAGCAGCCCAGCATTGATTCTAGCCAAAGTGGGCGATAACGTCAACATCGCCAAAAAGATATTAATTTTTTCACTAACCTTCTCAGAATTCTTCAGATGACACTCCTGTAACATCATATTACACAATCCATATAGAGTTTGATCGAAAATGTTTATATTTAGCCACCAAAATCATGGTTAGACAATGTGAAATGTAGCTCAGCTGGTCAGAAAATGTCCTTGCGCCACTTAGACAGTGATCTACTCTTATACATAAATACTCATAAACGTGACTAAAAAATATAGGGTGGACAGGGATTGATAGACAATTTAATTCTTAATACAATTGCGTTATTACATTTTTTAATTTATCCTTACTTTTCAATACAGTTTGCGCCAAGCGAAGCTACGTCAAAAAACATGGCGTCCTAAGCCACTAAAATGTTTCGACAGAAACACGATTTATCATAATAAAAATGTCCTACCTTGAGCTGTTCTTCCATCAGTATCTTGGGCAAAGGATCCTTTCTTGGGAGAAATCGTCTTTTGGTGGAAAGCTGTCCTCTTGCCATGTGGAAATGTCAACTGCGTTCGGGATGAACTGAAAAGCGTGCCCAACTTTTCACATCGTTGCAAAAATAAATGTCCCAAAATCGCACTAAACGGATATAAATTGCTATAAAACGCTTTAAATTAACTACCTTATGATGTTTTTAACTCCTATAACGAGTGAAAAGATGACCGGAGAAATATAACAGGCTAAACTAACGCTTGGAACAGGAGCGGGTCGGTGTCCAGCACGCGCGTTACGCAGCTCCAAAAGAATGACTAGCTTCAGGGTTTTTTCATTTGTAGGGCCTGTGAACGAGCAATCGACCCCGTTGGAATCGTCATCACGTAAAGGCATCCAGGGGAAGACGTAAGAAGTGTCCGTATAGTCATAGCAACGACAGTGCCCTTTTAAATGACTTCAGAAGAGTGGCCAACATTTCTCAAATCTGACTCCATGTCAGGGAAATTGCTGTAGAATGGGCTCTGTTCCACTTAGAGACAAAATTTCAACTCCTATAGAAACTATAGACTGTTTTCTATCCAATAATAATAATAATATGCATATTGTACGATCAAGGATTTTGTGGGAAGCCGTTTAAAAAATTAGCCAAATTAGCATAAGTAGTCTAAACAGCGCCCCCATCCCCAACAGGTTAACTGATTTTTGTCCTCTGACGTCCTTGGGTAGGCAGAGGGAGTCTGGAAGGGCATCAAGGAATCTTTGTGTTGTCTGAGAATTTATAGCACGGCTATTGATGATCCTTGGTTGGGGTCTGAGCAGGTTATTTGTTGCGATTGCAAACATAATAAAATGGTGGACCGATAGTCCAGGATTATGAGGTAAAACATTTAGATCCACAACATTTATTCAATGAGACAAAACTATGTCCAGAGTATGACTGTGGCAGTGAGTAGGTCCGGAGACATATTGGACAAATCCCACTGAGTTGATGATGGCTCTGAAAGCCTTTTGGAGTGGGTCTGTGGATTTTTCCATGTGAATATTAGTCACCAAAAATTAGAAAATTATCTGCTATGACTACAAGCTCCGATAGGAACTCAGTGAGGAACGCTGTATATGGCCCAGGAGGCCTGTAAACAGTAGCTATAAAAAGTGATTGAGTAGGCTGCATAGATTTCATGACTAGCAGCTCAAAAGACGAAAACGTCAGGGTTTTTTTGTAAATTGAAATTTGCTATCGTAAATATTAGCAACACCTCTGCCTTTTGCGGGATGCGTGGGGGATATGGTCACTAGTGTAACAAGGAGGTGAAGCCTCATTTAACACAGTAAATTCATCAGCTTTAAGCCATGTTTCAGTCAGGCCAATCACATCAAGATTATGATCAGTGATTAGTTCATTGACTATCTCACATTAAGTAGCCCTATTTTGAGATGTGAGATATCACAATCTCTTTCAATAATGTCAGGAATGGAGGAGGTCTTTATTCTAGTGAGATTGCTAAGGCGAACACCACCATGTTTAGTATTGCCCAACCTAGGTCGAGGCACAGACACGGTCTCAATGGGGATAGCTGAGCTGACTACACTGACTGTGCTAGTGGCAGACTCCACTAAGCTGGCATGCTGGCTAACAGCCAATTATCTACAAATTCTATCTTTTGGGAGGGACAGAAAACAGTTTTCAACCAGCGATTGAGTTGAGACTGCTGTAGAGCTCATCACTCCCCCTAACTGGGAGGGGGCCAGAGACAATTCCTCAATGCCGACATCTTTCTAGCTGATTTACACGCCTAAGCTATGTTGCGCTTGGTGACCTCTGACTGTTTCATCCTAACATCGTTGGTGCCGACGTGGATAACTATCTCTATACTCTCTACACTCGCCAGTTTTAGCTTTAGCCAGCACCATTTTCAGATTAGCCTTCACGTCGGTAGCCCTGCCCCCTGGTAAACAGTGTATGATTGCTGGATGATTAATTACTGCGGGTAATGGAGTCGCCAATGACTAGGGTTTTCAATTTGTCAGAGCCCGTAACGGGAGGAGTAGAGACCAGAGAAGGCTTGGCCTCTGACTCCGACTCGCTGCTTAATAGGGAGAACCGTTTCTGTCGGCTGAATGAGCGACACCGGTTGATAACCGGATGTTTGCCTTCGTGCGACAACGATTTTGGTGGCCAAACATTGTTCCAGACGTCGCCGCCTTTGTCGCCGCCTGCACGGTCTATGCACGGAAGACGCCTCGACAAGCTCCGGCTGGCCTCGTCCAACCTCTGCCCACATCGCCCCTGGTCTCACATCTCCCTGGACTTTGTCACGGGTCTCCCATCGTCTGATGACAACACCGCCATGACCGCGGTGGATCGCTTTTCCAAGGCCGCCCACTTCCTTCCTCTCCCCAAGTTACCTTCTGCCAAGGAGCCGACCCAAGTCATGGTGCAGCACGTCTTCCGGATCCATGGATTGCCTGTGGACATGGTATCTGCCTGCGGCCCTCAGTTCTCTCTTCTGGAAGGCGTTCTGCACCGTCATTGGGTCATCGGCTAGCCTGTCCTCTGGGTTCCACCCCCAGTCCAATGATCAGTTGGAGCGAGCCAACCAGGACCTCGAGACTACCCTGCGCTGCCTGGTCTCCGCCAACCCCACCACCTGGAGCCAGCAGCTTGTGTAGGTGGAATATGCCCGCAACACCCTTCCCTGCTCTGCCACGGGCCTATCACCCTTTGAGTGTTCCCTGGGGTATCAGCCCCCGCACTTTCCCTGAGCAGGAAGAGGTCGGCGGCATACCTTCTGCCCAGATGTTTGTCCGCTGCTGTCGTCGAACCTGGAGGAGAGCCCGGTCAGCCCTCAAGTCTTCAAGACCAGGTATCCACGACAAGCGGATCGCCATCGGACCCCGGCTCCCCAGTATCTAATCAGGCAGAAGGTATGGCTATCCACCCGGGATCTGCCCCTCCGGGTGGAATCCCGCAAGCTCTCCCCCCGGTTTATCGGCCCATTCCCCATTTCCAAGATCATTAGCCCCTCTGCTGTTCATCTTCTGTTACCCGTACCCTTCATATACATCCCACCTTTCATGTGTCCAGACAAACCCATGTCTCACAACCCTTTGTCTCCCATTTCCTGGTTTTGACCCTTGCCGGTCCTGACTCTGAGCCCGCCTGCCTGACCACTTTTCCTGACCCTGAGCCTGCCTGCCGACCTGTACCTTTGCTTTCCTCTGGTTTACTGACCCCTGCCTGCCTTGACCTGTCTATTGCCTCCCCCTGTTGGAATATTAAACTATTTTCAAGCAGACCACCATAGTCCCTGTGCCCAAGAACACTAAGGTATCCTGCCTAAATTACTACTGACCCGTAGCACTCACACACGTCTGTAGCCATGAAGTGCTTTGAAAGGCTAGTCATGGCTCACAATCAACACCATTATCCCAGAAACCCTAGACCCACTCAAATTTGCATACCGCCCCAACAGATGATGCAATCTCTATTGCACTCCACACTGCCATTTCACACTTAGACAAAAGGAACCCTTATGTGTGAATGCTATTCATTGACTACAGCTCAGCGTTCAACACCATAGTGCCCTCAAAGGACCCTGGGACTAAACACCTCCCTCTGCAACTGGATCCTGGACTTCCTGACGGGAAGTGGTATGGGTAAGAAACAACACATCCGCCACGCTGATCCTCAACACGGGGGCCCCTCAGGGGTGTGTGCTCAGTCCCCTCCTGTACTTCCTGTTCACTCATGACTGCACGGCCAGGCATGACTCCAGCACCATCATTAAGTTTACCGGTGACACAACAGTGGTAGTCCTGATCAATGACAACAACAAGATAGAATATAGGGAGGAGAGACCTGACCTAGTGGTGCAAGGCCAACAACCTCTCCCTCAACGTGATCAAGACAAAGGAGACGATTGTGGACTACAGTATAAGGCGGACCGAGCACGCCCCCATTCTCATCGATTGGGCTGTAGTGCAGCGGGTTGAGAGCTTCAAGTTCCTTGGCGTCCACATCACCAACAAACTAACATGGTCCAAGCACACCAAGACAGTCATGAAGAGGGCACGACAAAACCTATTCCCCCTCAGGAGAGACTGAAAAGATTTGGCATGGGTCCTCAGATCCTCAAAAGGTTCTACAGTTGCAACATCGAGGGCGTCCTGACTGGTTGCATCACTCCCTGGTATGGCAACTGCTCGGCCTCCGACCGCAAGGCACTACAGAGGGTAGTGCGTATGGCCCAGTACATCACTGGGGCCAAACTTCCTGCCATCCAGGACCTCTATACCAGGCGGTGTCAGAGGAAGGCCACCCTACTCATAGACTGTTCTCTCTGCTACCACACTGCAAGCTGTACCAGTGCACTAAGTCTAGGTCCAAAAGGCTTCTAAACAGCTTCTACCCCCAGGCCATAAGACTCCCGAACATCTAGTTAAATGGCTACCCAGACTATTTGCATTGCCCCCTCGCCCTCTCTTTTACGCTGCTGCTACTCTGTTATCATCTATGCATAGTCACTTAATAACTCTACCTACATGTTCATATTACCTCAATTACCTCAATTTAACCTTTCTAGCCCAGGGGTTCTGCTAGCGGAACACCGACAGCATTCCGCTGAAAAGGCAGCGCGCGAAATTCAGAAATATTTTTGGGAAATATGTAACTTTCACACATTAACAAGTCCAATACAGCAAATGAAAGATAAACATCTTGTTAATCTACCCATGGTGTCCGATTTCAAAAATGATTTACAGCGAAAGCACAACATATGATTATGTTAGGTCAGAGCCAAGTCACAAACACACACAGCCATTTTTTGAGCCAAGGATAGGAGTCACAAAAAGCAGAAATATAGATAAAATTAATCACTAACCTTTGGTGATCTTCATCAGGTGACACTCATAGGACATCATGTTACACAATACATGTATGTTTTGTTCGATAATGTGCATATTTATATCAAAGAATCTCAGTTTACATTGGTGCGTTACGTGCAGTAATGTTTTGATTCCAAAGCATCCGGTGATTTTGCAGAAATACTCATAATAAATATTGATAAAAGATGCATGTGTTATTCACAGAATTAAAGATAAATTTATCCTCTGCAACCGCTGTGTCAGATTTCAAAAAAACTTTACGGAAAAATAATAATCTGAGAACGGCGCTCAGAACCCAAAATAGCTAAAGAAATAGCCACCATTTTGGCATCAACAGAAGCTTCAAAAAACACTAAATATTCACTTACTTTTGATGATCTTCATCAGAAGGCAGTCCCAGGAATCCCAGTTCGACAATAAATGACTGATTTGTTCCATAAAGCCCACCATTTAGCTACTTGTTGTTAGCATGTTCAGCCCAGTAATCCATCTTCATGAAGCACGAGAACTTCCTCCAGACAAAAACTCAAAAAGTTCCGTTACAGGTCGTATAAATAAGTCAAATGATGTATGCAATCCATATTTAGGATGTTTTTAACATTAATCATCAATAAGGTTCCAACCATTGTCTGAAGAAAAGCGTTGGAACGAGAGCATACTCTCTCGTGACCGCGCGTCATGAGACCGAGTCTCTCTGCCAGACCACTCAGGTGGTCATGAGACCGAGGCTCTCTGCCAGACCACTCAGGTGGTCATGAGACCGAGGCTCTCTACGGACCAACACAATATGACACGTGTTACACAAGATAGCGCTTTAAAGAGAGAGAGAGCAACACTTGGATACATTTGTAAACTACGCTTAGTTTAGCCCTAATACCTTGCCCCGAACTGCCACTCTTATGTGTAAGAAGTGTAATGCATGTATTTACGTGTTTAAGGTCTTCGTTAGGTATCTGTGGGGTAACTCTGTTGGGCCCAGACCTTCGTGGGCCGAGTTCCGCTTAGTGAGAGAGGTTCGACGTAGGCCTTGTTCTTTGGATGGCCGTCTCCTTCGTTCTCGGGTGTAAGTCTCTGATTGTCCACAAGATGTCACAATGTCCTTTCTCTTAGTTGTTTGTTTCCTTGTACTCGTTCTGGAAGAGTGGTCTTCTGAGCACGACTAAAATCAGTCGCATGCATTCGTGAATGCAATTGCCGACATGGAACGGTTTATTTAACAGTTAGGCTATTGATTATATACCTATTTAAGTTGGTTTCCTCTCTCCTCATTTTTCATAGACCGTTAAGGCAAGGGGCGGCAGGTAACCTAGCGGTTAGAGCGTTGGACTAGTAACCAAAAGGTTGCAAGATCAAATCCCTGAGCTGACAAGGTAAAAATCTGTCGTTTTGCCCCTGAACAAGGCAGTTAACCCACTGTTCCTAGGCCGTCATTGAAAATAAGAATTTGTTCTTAATTGACTTGCCTAGTTAAATAAAGGTAAAATAAAAGTAAAAAAATTGAAGGGCTGTTTTCTCGTCTCCAAACTCTGCGGTGGGTAACTTTGCTATTATGCACATAGCAACATGGTTTAGGAAAAGGTGCCAATTCAACAGCACGCTGGTGTTTCAGAACCTCGGACAACCACCGTTATCCAACGGGGGAGAAAATACATTTGTTATAAAATAATATTTGTATTAGTGTTGCACCATTGTTCTTACATAATATAACCATACACAATTTTGGTAGCACATGTCTTGGACTCTGCAATGGATTATGCATTACGCAATGGATTAGTCAACTCAGACAGGTGTCTTGTACACAAGTATTTTTTTTTATTGCCTAATGGAATTTCGGTCAACCAACAGCCTATCAACCAAACAATCGACCAGTCGACTAAATGGGGTCAGCCCTAGTATGTGTGCCATTCAGAGGGTGAATGGGTAAGACAACCGATTTAAGTGCCTTTGAACGGGTTATGGTAGTAGGTGCCAGGCGCACCGGTTTGAGTGTGTCAAGAACTGAGAGAGGGGTTTTTCATGCTCAACAGTTTCCCGGGTCTATCAAGAATGGTCCACCACCCAAAGGGCATCCAGCCAACGTCCAACGTCACACAACTGTGGGACGCAATGGATTCAACATGGGCCGGCATCCCTGTGGAATGCTTTGGACACTGTAGTCCATGCTCCAACGAATTGAGGCTGTTCTGAGGGCAAAAAAGGGTGCAACTCAATATTAGGAAGGTTTTATTAATCTTTGTGTACTCTGTGTACTGTATATTACGTATGGTTTTGAGTTCACTATACTAAGATATCCTCACATTTCTTTGGTTGTGTTTGTCCTCATCCTGGTGTCTCTCTTTCTGCTCCTATGTAGAACCCATCACAGTTGAGGTGGCGTTCCGGAACCCTCTAAAGGTTCCGCTGGTTCTCTCAGACCTCTCGCTGCTCTGGAAGTTCACGCTCAAAGACTTCTCTCGACCACAACCGCAGGACGTCATGGTTGGAGACGCTGTCACCATCAGCAATGAGAAGGAGGCCATCGCTCCCATGGTAAGAAAGGGAAAGGGGGATACCTAGTCAGTTCTACAATTGAAATGTGTCTTCCGCATTTAACCCAATCCCTCTGAATCAGAGCAACTGTTGGTGTTACCTTCGCTCTGTGAGGCTACAGTGCTGTAAAAGCAGTTACTTTTCATTTAACTCGTCAGATTCAACTCGTTAACCTCTCATTTTTACAACCGGCCTCGTTCCAGACAGTGCAGAAAGATGACATCATCACCACAGAAGTCATCCCAGAGTTCTACATGAGCCCCGAGGAGACAAGAGTGGTAAGCGGTGGTATCTTTTCTGATTTTCTGCCGTTCTTGGTCTCGCTCTCTTACCATTTTTTTCTCTCCCTCATTCTCTACCTCTTTCTTTCTCCGCCTCTCATTTTTTTGTGACTTCTCTCTAACTCCATGTTCAATCTCTCTCTTTCTCTCCCCCTCTCTCATCATTGTCATGTGATAACAGTATATGGTATATGATTCTTCTTTCTAAAACAGTTGATGAAGGAAGTTTACATACACTTAGGTTGGAGTCATTAACTGGTTTTTCAACCACAACCACTATAGTTTTGGCAAGTCGTTTAGGACATCTACTTTGTGCATGACACAAGTCATTTTTCCAACAATTGCTTACAGACAGATTATTTCACTTATAATTCACTGTATCATAATTCCAGTGGGTCAGAAGTTTACATGCACTAAGTTTGCTGTGACTTTAAACAGCTTGGAAAATTCCAGTAAATGATGTCATAGCCTATCAGAATTTTCTAAAGCCAATTGACATCATTTGAGTCAATTGGAGGTGTACCTGTGGATGTATTTCAAGGCCTACCTTCAAACTCAGTGCCTCTTTGCTTGACATCATGGGAAAATCAAAAGAAATCAGCCAAGACCTCAGAAAAAAATATGGTAGACCTCTAGTCTGGTTCTTCTTTGGGAGCAATTTCCAAAAACCTGAAGGTACTACCTTCATCTGTACAAACTATAGTACACAAGTATAAACACCATGGGACCAGGCAGCCGTCATCCTGCTCAAGGAGGTTCTGTCTCCTAGAGATGAACGTACTTTGGTGCAAAAAGTGCAAATCAATCCCAGAACAACAGCAAAGGACTTTGTGAAGATGCTGGAGGAAACGGGTACAAAAGTATTTATATCCACAGTAAAACGAGTCCTATGTCGACACAACCTGAAAGGCCGCTCAGCATGGAAGAAGCCACTGCTCCAAAACCGCCATAAAAAAGCCAGACTACGGTTTGCAACTGCACATGGGGACAAATATTGTACTTTTTGGAGAAATGTTCTCTGGTCTGATGAAACAAAAATAGAACTGTTTGGCCATAATGACCATCGTTATGTTTGAATGAAAAAGGGGGAGGATTGCAAGCCGAAGATCACCATCCCAACCGTGAAGCACGGGGGTGGCAGCATCATGTTGTGGGGGTGCTATGCTGCAGGAGGGACTGGTGCACATCACAAAATAGATGGCATCATGAGGGAGGAAAATTATGTGGATATATTGAAGCAACATCTCAAGACATCAGTCAGGAAGTTAAAGCTTGGTCGCAAAAAGTTCTTCCAAATGGGCAATGACCCCAAGCATACTTTCAAAGTTGTGGCAAAATGGCTTAAGGACAACAAAGTCAAGGTATTGGAGTGGCCATCACAAAACCCTGACTACAATCCCATAGCAAATATGTTGGCAGAACTGAAAAAGCGCGTGCGAGCAAGGAGGCCTACAAACCTGACTCAGTTACACCAGCTCTGTCAGGAGGAATGGGCCAAAATTCACCCAACTTATTGTGGGAAGCTTGTGGAAGGCTACTCAAAATGTTTGACCGAAGTCAAACAATTTAAAGGCAATGCTACTAAATACTAATTGAGTGTATGTAAACTTCTGACCCACTGGGAATGTGATGATAGAAATAATAAAATGTTAAATTCTCTCTACTATTATTTTGACATTTCACATTCTTAAAATAAAGTGGTGATCCTAACTGGCCTAAGACAGGGAATTGTTACTAGGATTAAATATCAGGAATTGTGAAAAACTGAGTTTAAATGCATTTGGCTAAGGTGTATGTAAACTTCCGTCTTCAACTGTATCTCTGTATTTTGCCTCCTCTCCTGGCAGGCTCGTCTGAAGCTGCATCCTCGCCAGACAGGTCAGCTCAACATCCTGGGTCTGGTCTATAACCTGGCCTCCACCCCTTCTACTGGAGACTCTACTATTAACAGCAACAGTTTCTCGCAGAACCAAGGTAACACATGGTCATGCAGTTACACACACACACACACACACTGTAAAACCAATGCTATAAACTTGTTTTGGTCCTTCTCACCCGACCGTTGTTGTGGTTGCGGTCCTCTCTACAGGTCCCTCAGCGACCACAGGGACATCGGTTCGTGGTCGACAGGACCTAGAGATTCAGGGACCGCGGTTGAACCAGACCAAGGAGGATAAGACCTCTGTCAGCCACGGTCCTGACCGACGTCTTGATCCCACCATCACCCCTCCAATGCCCCTGCTGGAGGTACTGACTCACCACTGTGTACTACCCCTTAACCAGAAATGAGCTTCAGTGATTTCTTTGTCATTTTGAAACGAAACTATTCATTTTATACATTCAATGAATCCTAGGTCTAATGAATGTCATTTGACCCAATAGTATGGCCATAGATGAGCAAATTAACCCTGATATGTATCAAATTAAATTTTCTAACAGTTTAGATGTAATTGTAAAAAGTTTATGGTTTTGTATAAGGTAAATTTAAGATATTCTTCTGCTTTGTAATATGGTGTTTTATTTTTGATAGAAATTGAATATGGAAGATATTATATTTTGAGGTTCAAGCAGCGAGGCTGGGGAAACCTTGTATTTCTTGGTGTTTATTATGTACCTTCTGCCAAATGGGTGAAAGAAAGAAATAATAAAATTCCAGCAAGATGGTAAGGCAACTTTACATGATGGTCAAGGCCCATGCGTCACATCCTCTCATGCTGTGCCAATTGGCCACATGGTGGCTCAATAACAAGCCATCGTATTGTAACAAAACTTGGTACACACGTTCCAAACACTGCCAAGACTCAACATTATGCAAGCACTCTGATTGACCATAGGGTGGCGCTATAACGGCACATTTATCTCTTGACCTTTTTGGCACACATGAGTCTAGCCAGAAAGGAAGAGGTGAAAATCTGTCTTCTCCAGCAGGAGGCGTTGTTTCGTTTCTTTCGCTCACCAATCAGTTTTTTAAAATGTAGGTCAAAGTGTGTCGAATTTGGTCAACAAAACATTTAATAGCTTATTTGCTACGTGAGGTTTATTTGATCTAATAGAAGTTTCGTAATGCTTAGGGTGTTACAAGTGTACTGATATAAGTAGGACACGTAACATTCCAGCAAATTTATTTAAAAAATAATAGTCCTTTATATTGCTATGCATATTCATGACATGAGGTTAGTAGCATAGCATCTCTCTCCATAGAATACAGGCAGTTGACGTCAACAACTCTAATCGAATATTAAAATAATGTATCCACCAATCCAAAGTGAGGAGTAGACAGGAGCTTGTGAGCCCTCTGTGCTGCTTTGTGGACAACGACTCTTATTGTTAGCTGTAAACTATGGTTCAGTTTGACTGCATGGTGGATAGGAAAAACCATTCACACAAGCTCATTGGCTCATATTGCTTGCGCTAGAGTCCTGGAAAATAGAAGACGGGTACATAAGCGCTATACACCATATTTGGTGCCAATCGGCGCAGCGGTTCTAGAGAAGGCATTTGAAAGTAGTCAACATCATTGAAAATGGTCCAAAATACATCAAAAGCATATTGCATGATTTGTTTGATGTTGAGTTCTGATATTTGTAAAGCATGATAAGGAGTACATAATTAGCTCATCCTAGAGCAATATGTCCAATTTGTCCTGCTGGTGGTGCTATGGGTCCAAAGCTTGAACCTCGAGCATTGCTTCTTGCAGCTAGCTATATTTGTTATTTTAGTTGTTCTAAAAAATAAAAAAAACAAGCGCTATGATGAAACTGGCTCTCATGAGGACCGCCACAGGAAAGTAAGACCCAGAGTTACCTCTGCTGCAGAGGACAAGTTCATCAGAATTACCAGCCTCAGAAATTGCAGCTCAAAAAAATGCTTCAGTGTTCAAGTAACAGACACATCTCAACATCAACTGTTCAGAAGAGACTGCGTGAATGAGGCCTTCATGGTCGATTTGCTGCAAAGAAACCACTACTAAAGAACACCAATAAGAAGAAGAGACGTGCTTAGGCCAAGAAACACGAGCAGTGGAAATCTGTTCTTTGGTCTGATGATTCCAAATTTGAAATGTTTGGTTCCAACCGCTGTGTCTTTGTGAGACGCAGAGTAGGTGAACAGATGATCCCTGCATGTGTGGTTCCCACCGTGAAGCATGGAGGAGGAGATGTGATGGTGTGGGGGTGCTTTGCTGGTGACACTGTCTGGGATTTATTTAGAATTCAAGGCACACTTAACCAGCATGGCTACCACAGCATTCTGCAGCGATACGCCATCCTGGTTTGCGCTTAGTGGGACTATCATTTGTTTTTCAACAGGACAATGACCCAACACACCTCCAGGCTGTGTAAGGGCTATTTGTCCTAGAAGGAGAGTGATGGAGTGCTGCATCAGATGATATGGCCTCCACAATCACCCAATCTCCACCCAATTTTATTTATTTATTTATTTTTATTTTTTCATTTTACCGTTATTTTACCAGGTAAGTTGACTGAGAACACGTTCTCATTTGCAGCAACGACCTGGGGAATAGTTACAGGGGAGAGGAGGGGGATGAATGAGCCAATTGTAAACTGGGGATTATTAGGTGACCATGATGGTTTGAGGGCCAGATTGGGAATTTAGCCAGGACACCGGGGTTAACACCCCTACTCTTACGATAAGTGCCATGGGATCTTTAATGACCTCAGAGAGTCAGGACACCCGTTTAACGTCCCATCCGAAAGACGGCACCCTACACAGGGCAGTGTCCCCAATCACTGCCCTGGGGCATTGGGATATTTTTTAGACCAGAGGAAAGAGTGCCTCCTACTGGCCCTCCAACACCACTTCCAGCAGCATCTGGTCTCCCATCCAGGGACTGACCAGGACCAACCCTGCTTAGCTTCAGAAGCAAGCCAGCAGTGGTATGCAGGGTGGTATGCTGCTGGTATTGAGATGGTTTGGGATGAGTTGGACTGCAGAGTGAATGAAAAGCAGCCAATAAGTGCTCAGCATATGTGGGAACTCCTTCAAGACTGTTGGAAAAGCATTCCAGGTGAAGCTGGTTGAGAGAATGCCAAGAGTGCAAAGCTGTCATCAAGGCAAAGGGTGGCTACTTTGAAGAATCTTTAACACTTTTTTGGTTACTAGATGATTCGATATGTATTATTTCATAGTTTGGATGTTTTCACTTATTCTACAATGTAGAAAATAGTAAAAAATAAAGAAAAACGTTTTAAATGAGTAGGTGTGTCTAAACGTTTGACTGGTGCTGTATATATATTTTTGTTTAGGTGTATATGTGTCTTTGGTCCATTCACATACATAAACTGTTTCATACATAGTCGTGGAAATTAAATGGGGGTGGTTTCTAACTATTCCATATTTTAAGGATTTCATCTTTTTACTTATTTAAAAAATAAAAATAAAATAGTTTTACCATTTTAGATTGAACTGGACAGGATGGGAGTAATTATGGGGTTAATTCAGACTAGTACAAATTTAAAAATGACTTGCAGCCAAGTCCCTCCCAGTTTCTGCTTTATATTTGCCTGTCTTTCTCCTGAGGAGAAAGCTACACTGGAGTAGGTTGCACAATAACTAACCCCTCTCTCTGTCCCCATGTCTCCGTCACTATCTCTCCCCCCTCCTGTCTGTCTCTGTCTGCTTTAAAAAAAAAAAATGTTTTACCCTTCCAGGTATTCTTCCTCCAGTTTCCTACTGCCCTACTATGTGGTGAGATCAGGAAGGCCTACGTGGAATTCTGTAATGTGAGTCACGTTCCCCTGTGCGGCCTGCGGGTGGCGTCCACGCACCCAGACTTCTTTACCTTCGGAAGCTCTTCCCTAGCCACACCCCTCACCCCCCTCAGCCCCACCTCCTTTGAGAACTGCTCTGCCTACAAGACCCTGGCCACACCCCCAGGAGCCACGCCCGGGTCGGTAACCGCGGTAACGCTGGTGTCGGCGGCTGACTTTGGGTCGGGAGGAGGAGTGTTTGGTACGGGGAGTAAAAGGGTAGCAGAGATCCCTCTAGGAGAGGGAACGCTAACGCCTGGAGAATCTACCCAGCTACCCCTGTGGCTGAGAGGACCAGACCAGGAAGGAGTCCATGAGATCAACTTCCTGTTCTACTACGAGAGCGCCGAGAAAGGAGGAAAGATCAGGTGGGGAGAGTAGTCTGGTATTCTAACTACACACTACGCAAGTCAAGATCAGGTAGGGGAGAGTTATTCAAGAGAACTCAGTACACACTACACAAGCCACATTACATCAGCCATTGAAGTATGGGAGAGAGAGAGCACCCTGTTATAATCAGCTAGTGGAGAGAGAGAGAGCGCATCCTGTTATAATCAGGTAGGGGAGAGAGAGCGCACCCTGTTATAATCAGGTAGTGGAGAGAGAGCGCACCCTGTTATAATCAGGTAGTGGAGAGAGAGCGCACCCTGTTATAATCAGGTAGTGGAGAGAGAGAGCACACCCTGTTATAATCAGGTAGGGGAGAGAGAGAGCACACCCTGTTATAATCAGGTAGTGGAGAGAGAGAGCGCACCCTGTTATAATCAGGTAGTGGAGAGAGAGAGCACACCCTGTTATAATCAGGTAGGGGAGAGAGAGAGCACACCCTGTTATAATCAGGTAGCGGAGAGAGAGAGCACACCCTGTTATAATCAGGTAGTGGAGAGAGAGAGCACACGCTGTTATAATCAGGTAGTGGAGAGAGAGAGCACACGCTGTTATAATCAGGTAGTGGAGAGAGAGAGCACACGCTGTTATAATCAGGTAGTGGAGAGAGAGAGCACACGCTGTTATAATCAGGTAGCGGAGAGAGAGAGCACACCCTGTTATAATCAGGTAGTGGAGAGAGAGAGCACACCCTGTTATAATCAGGTAGTGGAGAGAGAGAGCACACCCTGTTATAATCAGGTAGTGGAGAGAGAGAGCACACGCTGTTATAATCAGGTAGCGGGGAGAGAGCGCACGCTGTTATAATCAGGTAGCGGAGAGAGAGAGCACCCTGTTATAATCAGGTAGCGGAGAGAGAGAGCACCCTGTTATAATCAGGTAGCGGAGAGAGAGAGCACACGCTGTTATAATCAGGTAGCGGGGAGAGAGCACACGCTGTTATAATCAGGTAGGGGGGAGAGAGCGCACGCTGTTATAATCAGGTAGCGGAGAGAGAGCACACGCTGTTATAATCAGGTAGGGGGGAGAGAGCGCACGCTGTTATAATCAGGTAGCGGGGAGAGAGCGCACGCTGTTATAATCAGGTAGCGGAGAGAGAGCACACGCTGTTATAATCAGGTAGGGGGGAGAGAGAGCACACGCTGTTATAATCAGGTAGCGGGGAGAGAGAGCGCACCCTGTTATAATCAGGTAGCGGAGAGAGAGAGCACCCTGTTATAATCAGGTAGTGGAGAGAGAGAGAGCGCATCCTGTTATAATCAGGTAGCGGAGAGAGAGAGCGCACGCTGTTATAATCAGGTAGCGGAGAGAGAGAGCGCACGCTGTTATAATCAGGTAGTGGAGAGAGAGCACACGCTGTTATAATCAGGTAGGGGGAGAGAGCACACGCTGTTATAATCAGGTAGGGGAGAGAGCGCACGCTGTTATAATCAGGTAGTGGAGAGAGAGAGCACACGCTGTTATAATCAGGTAGCGGAGAGAGAGCGCACCCTGTTATAATCAGGTAGCGGAGAGAGAGAGCGCACGCTGTTATAATCAGGTAGGGGAGAGAGCACACGCTGTTATAATCAGGTAGCGGAGAGAGAGCGCACGCTGTTATAATCAGGTAGGGGAGAGAGCACACGCTGTTATAATCAGGTAGCGGAGAGAGAGCGCACGCTGTTATAATCAGGTAGCGGAGAGAGAGCGCACCCTGTTTTAATCAGGTAGCGGAGAGAGAGCACACGCTGTTATAATCAGGTAGCGGAGAGAGAGCGCACCCTGTTATAATCAGGTAGGGGAGAGAGAGAGCGCACGCTGTTATAATCAGGTAGGGGAGAGAGCACACGCTGTTATAATCAGGTAGGGGAGAGAGAGAGCACACGCTGTTATAATCAGGTAGTGGAGAGAGAGAGCACACCCTGTTATAATCAGGTAGGGGAGAGAGAGCGCACCCTGTTATAATCAGGTAGGGGAGAGAGAGCACACGCTGTTATAATCAGGTAGCGGGGAGAGAGCGCACGCTGTTATAATCAGGTAGTGGAGAGAGAGAGCACGCTGTTATAATCAGGTAGTGGGGAGAGAGAGCACACGCTGTTATAATCAGGTAGTGGAGAGAGAGAGCACACGCTGTTATAATCAGGTAGTGGAGAGAGAGAGCACGCTGTTATAATCAGGTAGCGGAGAGAGAGCGCACGCTGTTATAATCAGGTAGTGGAGAGAGAGAGCGCACGCTGTTATAATCAGGTAGTGGAGAGAGAGAGCACACCCTGTTATAATCAGGTAGTGGAGAGAGAGAGCACGCTGTTATAATCAGGTAGCGGAGAGAGAGAGCGCACGCTGTTATAATCAGGTAGTGGAGAGAGAGCACACGCTGTTATAATCAGGTAGTGGAGAGAGAGAGCACACCCTGTTATAATCAGGTAGTGGAGAGAGAGAGCACGCTGTTATAATCAGGTAGTGGAGAGAGAGAGCACACCCTGTTATAATCAGGTAGTGGAGAGAGAGAGCACGCTGTTATAATCAGGTAGCGGAGAGAGAGAGCGCACGCTGTTATAATCAGGTAGTGGAGAGAGAGCACACGCTGTTATAATCAGGTAGTGGAGAGAGAGAGCACACCCTGTTATAATCAGGTACTGGAGAGAGAGAGCACGCTGTTATAATCAGGTAGCGGAGAGAGAGCGCACGCTGTTATAATCAGGTAGGGGGGAGAGAGAGCACACGCTGTTATAATCAGGTAGCGGAGAGAGAGCGCACGCTGTTATAATCAGGTAGCGGGGAGAGAGAGCGCACGCTGTTATAATCAGGTAGGGGAGAGAGCGCACGCTGTTGTAATCAGGTAGGGGAGAGAGAGAGCACACCCTGTTATAATCAGGTAGTGGGGAGAGAGAGCACACGCTGTTATAATCAGGTAGTGGAGAGAGAGAGCACACGCTGTTATAATCAGGTAGCGGAGAGAGAGAGCGCACGCTGTTATAATCAGGTAGTGGAGAGAGAGAGCGCACGCTGTTATAATCAGGTAGTGGAGAGAGAGCACACGCTGTTATAATCAGGTAGTGGAGAGAGAGCACACCCTGTTATAATCAGGTAGTGGAGAGAGAGCGCACGCTGTTATAATCAGGTAGTGGAGAGAGAGCACACCCTGTTATAATCAGGTAGTGGAGAGAGAGAGCGCACCCTGTTATAATCAGGTAGTGGAGAGAGAGAGCACGCTGTTATAATCAGGTAGTGGAGAGAGAGCACACCCTGTTATTATCAGGTAGTGGAGAGAGAGAGCGCACCCTGTTATAATCAGGTAGTGGAGAGAGAGCGCACGCTGTTATAATCAGGTAGTGGAGAGAGAGCACACCCTGTTATAATCAGGTAGTGGAGAGAGAGAGCGCACCCTGTTATAATCAGGTAGCGGAGAGAGAGAGCGCACGCTGTTATAATCAGGTAGTGGAGAGAGAGCGCACGCTGTTATAATCAGGTAGCGGAGAGAAAGCACACGCTGTTATAATCAGGTAGCGGAGAGAGAGCGCACGCTGTTATAATCAGGTAGCGGAGAGAGAGCGCACGCTGTTATAATCAGGTAGCGGAGAGAGAGCGCACGCTGTTATAATCAGGTAGTGGAGAGAGAGCACACGCTGTTATAATCAGGTAGCGGAGAGAGAGCGCACGCTGTTTTAATCAGGTAGCGGAGAGAGAGCGCACCCTGTTATAATCAGGTAGGGGAGAGAAGGAGCACCCTGTTATAATCAGGTAGCGGAGAGAGAGAGCGCACGCTGTTATAATCAGGTAGCGGAGAGAGAGCGCACCCTGTTTTAATCAGGTAGCGGAGAGAGAGCGCACGCTGTTTTAATCAGGTAGCGGAGAGAGAGCGCACCCTGTTATAATCAGGTAGGGGAGAGAAGGAGCACCCTGTTATAATCAGGTAGCGGAGAGAGAGCGCACCCTGTTATAATCAGGTAGGGGAGAGAGAGAGCGCACGCTGTTATAATCAGGTAGTGGAGAGAGAGAGCACACGCTGTTATAATCAGGTAGTGGAGAGAGAGAGCACACGCTGTTATAATCAGGTAGCGGGGAGAGAGCGCACGCTGTTATAATCAGGTAGCGGAGAGAGAGAGCACCCTGTTATAATCAGGTAGCGGAGAGAGAGAGCACCCTGTTATAATCAGGTAGCGGAGAGAGAGAGCACACGCTGTTATAATCAGGTAGCGGGGAGAGAGCACACGCTGTTATAATCAGGTAGGGGGGAGAGAGCGCACGCTGTTATAATCAGGTAGCGGAGAGAGAGCACACGCTGTTATAATCAGGTAGGGGGGAGAGAGCGCACGCTGTTATAATCAGGTAGCGGGGAGAGAGCGCACGCTGTTATAATCAGGTAGCGGAGAGAGAGCACACGCTGTTATAATCAGGTAGGGGGGAGAGAGAGCACACGCTGTTATAATCAGGTAGCGGGGAGAGAGAGCGCACCCTGTTATAATCAGGTAGCGGAGAGAGAGAGCACCCTGTTATAATCAGGTAGTGGAGAGAGAGAGAGCGCATCCTGTTATAATCAGGTAGCGGAGAGAGAGAGCGCACGCTGTTATAATCAGGTAGCGGAGAGAGAGAGCGCACGCTGTTATAATCAGGTAGTGGAGAGAGAGCACACGCTGTTATAATCAGGTAGGGGGAGAGAGCACACGCTGTTATAATCAGGTAGGGGAGAGAGCGCACGCTGTTATAATCAGGTAGTGGAGAGAGAGAGCACACGCTGTTATAATCAGGTAGCGGAGAGAGAGCGCACCCTGTTATAATCAGGTAGCGGAGAGAGAGAGCGCACGCTGTTATAATCAGGTAGCGGAGAGAGAGCGCACGCTGTTATAATCAGGTAGGGGAGAGAGCACACGCTGTTATAATCAGGTAGCGGAGAGAGAGCGCACGCTGTTATAATCAGGTAGGGGAGAGAGCACACGCTGTTATAATCAGGTAGCGGAGAGAGAGCGCACGCTGTTATAATCAGGTAGCGGAGAGAGAGCGCACCCTGTTTTAATCAGGTAGCGGAGAGAGAGCACACGCTGTTATAATCAGGTAGCGGAGAGAGAGCGCACCCTGTTATAATCAGGTAGGGGAGAGAGAGAGCGCACGCTGTTATAATCAGGTAGGGGAGAGAGCACACGCTGTTATAATCAGGTAGGGGAGAGAGAGAGCACACGCTGTTATAATCAGGTAGTGGAGAGAGAGAGCACACCCTGTTATAATCAGGTAGGGGAGAGAGAGCGCACCCTGTTATAATCAGGTAGGGGAGAGAGAGCACACGCTGTTATAATCAGGTAGCGGGGAGAGAGCGCACGCTGTTATAATCAGGTAGTGGAGAGAGAGAGCACGCTGTTATAATCAGGTAGTGGGGAGAGAGAGCACACGCTGTTATAATCAGGTAGTGGAGAGAGAGAGCACACGCTGTTATAATCAGGTAGTGGAGAGAGAGAGCACGCTGTTATAATCAGGTAGCGGAGAGAGAGAGCGCACGTTGTTATAATCAGGTAGTGGAGAGAGAGCACACGCTGTTATAATCAGGTAGTGGAGAGAGAGAGCACACCCTGTTATAATCAGGTAGTGGAGAGAGAGCGCACGCTGTTATAATCAGGTAGTGGAGAGAGAGAGCACACCCTGTTATAATCAGGTAGTGGAGAGAGAGAGCACGCTGTTATAATCAGGTAGCGGAGAGAGAGAGCGCACGTTGTTATAATCAGGTAGTGGAGAGAGAGCACACGCTGTTATAATCAGGTAGTGGAGAGAGAGAGCACACCCTGTTATAATCAGGTAGTGGAGAGAGAGAGCACGCTGTTATAATCAGGTAGTGGAGAGAGAGAGCACACCCTGTTATAATCAGGTAGTGGAGAGAGAGAGCACGCTGTTATAATCAGGTAGCGGAGAGAGAGAGCGCACGCTGTTATAATCAGGTAGTGGAGAGAGAGCACACGCTGTTATAATCAGGTAGTGGAGAGAGAGAGCACACCCTGTTATAATCAGGTACTGGAGAGAGAGAGCACGCTGTTATAATCAGGTAGCGGAGAGAGAGCGCACGCTGTTATAATCAGGTAGGGGGGAGAGAGAGCACACGCTGTTATAATCAGGTAGCGGAGAGAGAGCGCACGCTGTTATAATCAGGTAGCGGGGAGAGAGAGCGCACGCTGTTATAATCAGGTAGGGGAGAGAGCGCACGCTGTTGTAATCAGGTAGGGGAGAGAGAGAGCACACCCTGTTATAATCAGGTAGTGGGGAGAGAGAGCACACGCTGTTATAATCAGGTAGTGGAGAGAGAGAGCACACGCTGTTATAATCAGGTAGCGGAGAGAGAGAGCGCACGCTGTTATAATCAGGTAGTGGAGAGAGAGAGCGCACGCTGTTATAATCAGGTAGTGGAGAGAGAGCACACGCTGTTATAATCAGGTAGTGGAGAGAGAGCACACCCTGTTATAATCAGGTAGTGGAGAGAGAGCGCACGCTGTTATAATCAGGTAGTGGAGAGAGAGCACACCCTGTTATAATCAGGTAGTGGAGAGAGAGAGCGCACCCTGTTATAATCAGGTAGTGGAGAGAGAGAGCACGCTGTTATAATCAGGTAGTGGAGAGAGAGCACACCCTGTTATAATCAGGTAGTGGAGAGAGAGAGCGCACCCTGTTATAATCAGGTAGTGGAGAGAGAGCGCACGCTGTTATAATCAGGTAGTGGAGAGAGAGCACACCCTGTTATAATCAGGTAGTGGAGAGAGAGAGCGCACCCTGTTATAATCAGGTAGCGGAGAGAGAGAGCGCACGCTGTTATAATCAGGTAGTGGAGAGAGAGCGCACGCTGTTATAATCAGGTAGCGGAGAGAAAGCACACGCTGTTATAATCAGGTAGCGGAGAGAGAGCGCACGCTGTTATAATCAGGTAGCGGAGAGAGAGCGCACGCTGTTATAATCAGGTAGCGGAGAGAGAGCGCACGCTGTCATAATCAGGTAGCGGAGAGAGAGCGCACACCCTGTTATAATCAGGTAGCGGGGAGAGAGAGCGCACGCTGTTATAATCAGGTAGCGGAGAGAGAGAGCGCACGCTGTTATAATCAGGTAGCGGAGAGAGAGCGCACCCTGTTTTAATCAGGTAGCGGAGAGAGAGCGCACGCTGTTTTAATCAGGTAGCGGAGAGAGAGCGCACCCTGTTATAATCAGGTAGGGGAGAGAAGGAGCACCCTGTTATAATCAGGTAGCGGAGAGAGAGCGCACCCTGTTATAATCAGGTAGGGGAGAGAGAGAGCGCACGCTGTTATAATCAGGTAGTGGAGAGAGAGAGCACACGCTGTTATAATCAGGTAGTGGAGAGAGAGAGCACACGCTGTTATAATCAGGTAGTGGAGAGAGAGAGCACACGCTGTTATAATCAGGTAGGGGAGAGAGAGAGCGCACGCTGTTATAATCAGGTAGTGGAGAGAGAGCACACGCTGTTATAATCAGGTAGCGGAGAGAGAGCGCACGCTGTTATAATCAGGTAGCGGAGAGAGAGCGCACGCTGTTATAATCAGGTAGTGGAGAGAGAGCACACGCTGTTATAATCAGGTAGCGGAGAGAGAGAGCGCACCCTGTTATAATCAGGTAGTGGAGAGAGAGCACACGCTGTTATAATCAGGTAGTGGAGAGAGAGAGCACACCCTGTTATAATCAGGTAGTGGAGAGAGAGAGCGCACCCTGTTATAATCAGGTAGTGGAGAGAGAGAGCGCACCCTGTTATAATCAGGTAGTGGAGAGAGAGAGCACACGCTGTTATAATCAGGTAGGGGAGAGAGAGAGCACACGCTGTTATAATCAGGTAGCGGAGAGAGAGAGCACACCCTGTTATAATCAGGTAGTGGAGAGAGAGAGCACACCCTGTTATAATCAGGTAGTGGAGAGAGAGAGCGCACGCTGTTATAATCAGGTAGGGGAGAGAGAGCTCACGCTGTTATAATCAGGTAGCGGAGAGAGAGAGCACACCCTGTTATAATCAGGTAGTGGAGAGAGAGAGCGCACGCTGTTATAATCAGGTAGTGGAGAGAGAGAGCGCACCCTGTTATAATCAGGTAGTGGAGAGAGAGAGCGCACGCTGTTATAATCAGGTAGTGGAGAGAGAGAGCGCACGCTGTTATAATCAGGTAGCGGAGAGAGAGCGCACGCTGTTATAATCAGGTAGCGGAGAGAGAGCGCACGCTGTCATAATCAGGTAGCGGAGAGAGAGCGCACGCTGTTTTAATCAGGTAGCGGAGAGAGAGCGCACGCTGTTTTAATCAGGTAGCGGAGAGAGAGCGCACGCTGTTTTAATCAGGTAGCGGAGAGAGAGAGCACACGCTGTTATAATCAGGTAGTGGAGAGAGAGAGCACACGCTGTTATAATCAGGTAGCGGAGAGAGAGCACACGCTGTTATAATCAGGTAGCGGAGAGAGAGAGCGCACGCTGTTATAATCAGGTAGCGGAGAGAGAGAGCACACGCTGTTATAATCAGGTAGCGGAGAGAGAGAGCGCACCCTGTTATAATCAGGTAGGGGGGAGAGAGCGCACCCTGTTTTAATCAGGTAGCGGAGAGAGAGAGCACACGCTGTTATAATCAGGTAGTGGAGAGAGAGAGCACACGCTGTTATAATCAGGTAGCGGAGAGAGAGAGCACACCCTGTTATAATCAGGTAGCGGAGAGAGAGCGCACCCTGTTTTAATCAGGTAGCGGAGAGAGAGCGCACGCTGTTTTAATCAGGTAGCGGAGAGAGAGCGCACCCTGTTATAATCAGGTAGGGGAGAGAAGGAGCACCCTGTTATAATCAGGTAGCGGAGAGAGAGCGCACCCTGTTATAATCAGGTAGCGGAGAGAGAGCACACGCTGTTATAATCAGGTAGCGGAGAGAGAGCGCACCCTGTTTTAATCAGGTAGCGGAGAGAGAGCGCACCCTGTTTTAATCAGGTAGCGGAGAGAGAGCGCACGCTGTTTTAATCAGGTAGCGGAGAGAGAGAGCACACGCTGTTATAATCAGGTAGCGGAGAGAGAGCACACGCTGTTATAATCAGGTAGCGGAGAGAGAGAGCGCACCCTGTTATAATCAGGTAGCGGAGAGAGAGAGCGCACGCTGTTATAATCAGGTAGCGGAGAGAGAGAGCACACGCTGTTATAATCAGGTAGCGGAGAGAGAGAGCGCACCCTGTTATAATCAGGTAGGGGGGAGAGAGCGCACCCTGTTTTAATCAGGTAGCGGAGAGAGAGAGCACACGCTGTTATAATCAGGTAGTGGAGAGAGAGAGCACACGCTGTTATAATCAGGTAGCGGAGAGAGAGCACACGCTGTTATAATCAGGTAGCGGAGAGAGAGAGCGCACGCTGTTATAATCAGGTAGTGGAGAGAGAGCACACGCTGTTATAATCAGGTAGCGGAGAGAGAGCACACGCTGTTATAATCAGGTAGCGGAGAGAGAGCGCACCCTGTTTTAATCAGGTAGCGGAGAGAGAGCGCACGCTGTTTTAATCAGGTAGCGGAGAGAGAGCGCACCCTGTTATAATCAGGTAGGGGAGAGAAGGAGCACCCTGTTATAATCAGGTAGCGGAGAGAGAGCGCACCCTGTTATAATCAGGTAGGGGAGAGAAGGAGCACCCTGTTATAATCAGGTAGCGGAGAGAGAGCGCACCCTGTTATAATCAGGTAGGGGAGAGAGAGCGCACCCTGTTATAATCAGGTAGCGGAGAGAGAGAGCGCACGCTGTTATAATCAGGTAGGGGAGAGAAGGAGCACCCTGTTATAATCAGGTAGCGGAGAGAGAGCGCACCCTGTTATAATCAGGTAGGGGAGAGAGAGCGCACCCTGTTATAATCAGGTAGCGGAGAGAGAGCGCACCCTGTTATAATCAGGTAGGGGAGAGAAGGAGCACCCTGTTATAATCAGGTAGCGGAGAGAGAGCGCACCCTGTTATAATCAGGTAGGGGAGAGAGAGCGCACCCTGTTATAATCAGGTAGGGGAGAGAGCACACGCTGTTATAATCAGGTAGGGGAGAGAGAGCGCACCCTGTTATAATCAGGTAGGGGAGAGAGCACACGCTGTTATAATCAGGTAGGGGAGAGAGAGCGCACCCTGTTATAATCAGGTAGGGGAGAGAGCGCACGCTGTTATAATCAGGTAGGGGAGAGAGAGAGCGCACCCTGTTATAATCAGGTAGCGGAGAGAGAGCGCACCCTGTTATAATCAGGTAGGGGAGAGAAGGAGCACCCTGTTATAATCAGGTAGCGGGGAGAGAGAAGGAGCACCCTGTTATAATCACATAGGGGAGAGTTATTCAAGAGAGAAGCCTTTTACTCACTACACATTAGGCCTACTAGCAGACTGCTTATCAGGTAGGAGAGAGGAGCTATTATATTAAGGTAGGGCTGTGGGAAAGCTGCCTGATGCAAGAAACTATCTATTACCATTACGATAAAGATAAAGAACAGGTGATCTAGTAAAAAAAAAAAAAAACATGAAATCTACACACACAAGTGGAGAGAGAAGACTGGTATTCACTCACTACACATTACACAAGCCAAAACAGTGTAACGTGAAAGAGATTAGGGTAGCAAGAGCAGCCTTTTATATTAAAGTAGGACCGAGGCATAAGGAGAGTTGAAAGTTATTCACTGGTACACGAAACAAAGAGTGAATCATGAGAGATTCCTCATGTCTCTTCTTCAAAGGGAATACTATGATTTAATTAAATATACTTTACATCAGTCTGAATATACTTTACACCAGTTCAAAAAAATGATGGGACCTTTATTTAACTAGGCAAGTCAGTTAAGAACAAATTCTTATTTACAATGACTGCCTACCCCAGCCTAACCCGGACGACGCTGGGCCAATTGTGAGCCGCCCAATGGGACTCCCTATCACAGCCGGTTGTGATACAGCCTGGAATCGAACCAGGGTCTGTAGTGACACCTCTAACACTGAGATGCAGATGGGAAATAAAAAATGGTTCCGGTAATTATTGTAGGTGTCGGCACCCCAAGTTGCATTTACACAGGCAGCCAAATTCAGATATTTTGCTCCCTGTGTAAATGCAGCCTTAGTTATCCTGAATGTTCGTCGGTCTCGCTTTAAATCACGGTGCTCACTGCTCAGCTCATTGGAGATAGAATGAGGTCAAATCGGGGCACTTGAGAAACCATATGCTCATGCTACTTTAGAAGTTAATTTATTTTTCCCTTCATGGGGGCCTTTCAAATCTCACAGAATGTCCCTGATCATCCCTGTTTAAGTGAAATGGTGTAATTTTAATTCTGGGACATTTTGGAGACATGGTTTCTGAGGTTGAAACTAAATAGTTATAAATGCATGACAAGAACATATTTAAATTACTCAATCTCTCGTTACCTTCATCTGTTTCTTTCTCTACCCTCCCTCCATCTCCTACCTGCCTCTTATCTCCTCTTTCTCTCTCTCGCTCCCTCTCCTTTCCCTCGCTCCCCTATCTCCCTCCATCTCCCCCTCCCTCAGTCACAGGGTGCTACGTCACACAGTATTTATCTGTGCCAGTCGTTCTCTATCGGTCCGGGCCACCACCTGCCGTAGTAACACACTGCCCGAGGAGGAGAGAGAGGAGGGGAGGAATGGCAGCATGCTGGTCTTTGTCGATGTGGAGAACATCAACACAGTGAGCTCAACACACATGTGTCAACGCGATACTCATTTGCCACTTAATCACTCTGTCAAGCTGACATTTGATGGAACATTGTTATTCATGGTCACATGCATTCAGGCCCTCTTGGCTCCAGAGAAATGTTGCTGTTTTAAAGCTAATTTCCTACAATTGTACACATTTGTCATGGGGATGAGGAAAGAGTTGCATTTAAAGCAAATTTCCTGCGATTGTACACATTTTGCCATGGCTTTTTTGTCACATGCGCATATTACAACAGGTGTAGACCTTACCATGAAATGCTTACTTACAAGCCCTTAACCAAAAATGCAGTTTTAAGAACATAGTTAAGAAAATATTTACTAAATAAACGAAAGTAAAAAATAAATAACGATAGCGAGGCTATATATAGGGGGTAACAGTACAGAGTCAATGTGCGGGGGTACAGGATAGTTGAGTTGATTTGTACATGCACAGTGGTTGCTCCGTACATGCACAGTGGTTGCTCCACTAAAAGTTTTGTGATTATGCTGCGGTACTTAGAGGTAATTTGTGGTTTAGTACGGTACCCTGTGAATGCACCAATTTGTAAGTCGCCCTGGATAAGAGCGTCTGCTAAATGACTTAAATGTAAATGTAATGTGTCACCACTTCATTGCTCCAGACCAGCGCAAGGGGGAGTTAGAGCACTGATTATGCTTTTGGGTCCTACTGTGTCTCTAACTGACAATTAATGGGCGACATAAACCTAAATAGAAACTGATAATTGTGCAGACTTCAGTATTACTTACTAAAACTGTTGTTACACTAAGGTTTTTATTATTCTATTTTGTTAGGATTATCTTGCTCTTACTGTAGTACTGTAGGCCACTCCCAACCGGTCACATTGTACAGCGCCTGAGTGGCGCAACGGTCTAAGACACTGCAGTGCAAGCTGTGTTGCTACAGATGCTGGTTCAATACCTGTGCCGGCCCCATTGAGATGACTGTAGGTTTTTGGTTTCTCTCCCTTTATATACAGAAATAAATCATTCTAAATAACAAACTGGTTTTATTTACAAATTAGTAACTGTCTCACCCCATGTTCAAGAATGGCCTTTTTCTCGCTCATTTTACGTTATTTGAAAACGAAATCTCAAATATAATTTTTTAAACAAAGCGATTGTTATTATTATTAATTTAGAATGATATAAAAGCCCCTTGGATATTCTCACATATCTTATTAACCCTGTTATTAGCAGGACAATATATGTTGGTCATGGCTCCCGAGTGGCGCACAATGGGACTGCCTTGCAGTTCTCCGGCTGTATCCACTGAAAGCGTGCAAGGCACAAGGACAGGGGGCGGGCCGCAGAGCCGCGCACAGAAGACAGACTTAGCCCATGGGGAACGGAGGAAGCGAGAGGGGGTTGGACCCCCACCCCGCCACACTGGGTACATAGAGCAACACTTTAAGGGGCATTGCACTAATAATGGCGCTGCCTAAGGAAACTTTCCCGCTGTTCGAGCAGGTAGCTGGACAATAGACTTGCCGAGATGGAAGGTAGGGGGAGAATTCTATTGTCAAATGTATTTCTAAGTTGGGTATCATTATTGTCATTATTATTATTATGCATCACATCCGACCGTGATTGGGAGGCGCAGAATTGGCCCAGCGTTTCTCTCCCTCTAAAAACAGAAATCAATGTTTTAGCCTTTACAAATATTATTTTGGCCTTTTTTCAGATTACAATCGCTCACTTTTGTTTTTTTGAAAACTAAACACCCCCCAAAATATCGTTATATATTATCAAGTTGATGGCACAGTCATATAGCTGGCACCGACATAAAGCTGAGTGACTCACTCATTCATGGCTTTGGATGAAAATTAACAAGTACCAACATTCTTTCTGATAGTCTTTAATAAATAAATGTTTTGGTTATCCTGTCCTGGGCACCATGTATAGTATTATAATAGCCCATTATGGGCTATTAGCAGGACAATCTACCTTTACCAACACCTCTCTGTATTTTGATACTTTGTGGATGAGGTCTCGGGAGACCCATGAGGCGGCTTTTGGTTTTAATTTAGAATCCTCCAATCCTCTTTAATTATCACATCATATTTTTCAATATATTGTAGGCCTACCGTAGGCGACATGAGTCTCAGTAGTGTTGAGTAATGTGCTGTTAAGTTATTTGAAGAGCATATTGATGTTCGAAGCAATAGGATTTGAAGCATTAGCCTACAACTATTTTAGCACCGTTTCGCGCTGCTGTGAGACAAGCATGGGGACTGGTCTTGATAAATCAATGAGATTTTTATTTTGACTGAATCTCTGTCTGGGGATGGTGTAGAAATGTTATGCTCTTAGTGTAACCTTTTATTAAGTTAAGAACAAATTCTTACTTACAAGGACAGCCTACTCCTTCCTCCCCATCGGTAAATTGAACCCCGGTCTCCCGCGTGCCAGCACACGACACAGGGATTCTTTAGCTAAATAGCCCAGTACTGTGTAGCCTTCTCCTGACCGTCACGTTGTACAGCGCCATATTTTCCGGTCCATCCTAATGGAAACCCAGAGGGTTTTTCTTGGAGTATAAACACCATAATATTAATCAAATTAATCCCAAACTCTAAGAGTAATTGGAACAGTAGATACAAATTATTTGTGACATTATGGTTACAATAAAGAATGTAAACAAGATGCTGTTTTATTATTTACAGTAGTGATGGACAGCTGGTGATATTTTGAAAACTGGTTTTCAAACACTTGTAGGCCGATTATCAGGACAATACTCTTTATAGCCCGGCTACTGTAGGTGTGAACATCCCCCTACATGCAATGTATTCAATGCTTAAGTACTCTAGTGTTACATTTGTGACTCAAAACAGCAGTACAGTATTTGTTCATCAATATCTTTATGCTTTCGTTAATAAAATATCTAGAAAAAAGACATTCAAAATGCAGATGGTTATTTAAACTACATTTTAGTTGCACTTCCACAATCACAGGTAAAACCTTGCTGAGATGATCAATGTATTTGTTGCATTATAATATCGTCAATTCCTCTAGCCAAAACATCTTGATGGCCTCAAGTACGAAAGTGCTGTTTGAATGGATGCTTACGAGCCTGCAGTTACATACCACCGCTCAGTCAGTCTGCTCTATCAAATCATAGACTTAATTATAACATAATAACACACAGAAATACGAGCCTTTTGTCATTAATATGGTTGAATCCAGAAACTATCATTTCGAAAACAAAACGTTTATTCTTTCAGTGAAATACGGAACCGTTACGTATTTTATCTAACGGATGGCATCCCTAAGTCTAAATATTGCTGTTACATTGCACAACCTTCAATGTTATGTCATAATTGCGTAAAATTCTGGCAAATTAGTTCGCAATGAGCCAGGCGGCCCAAACTGTTGCATATACCCTGACTGCGTGCAATAAACGCAAGAGAAGTGACACAATTTCACCTGGTTAATATTGCATGCTAACCTGGATTTCTTTAGCTAAATATGCAGGTTTAAAAATATGTACTTCTGTGTATTGATTTTAAGAAAGGCATTGATGTTTATGGTTAGGTACACGTTGGAGCAGCGACAGTCCTTTTTCGCGAATGCGCACTGCATCGATTATATGCAACGCAGGACACCCTAGATAAACTAGTAATATCATCAACCATGTGTAGTTAGAACTGGTGATTATGATTGATTGATTGTTTTTTATAAGATAAGTTTAATGCTAGCTAGCAACTTACCTTGGCTTCTTACTGCGTTCGCGTAACAAGCTCCTCGTGAGGCAGGTGGTTAGAGCGTTGGACTAGTTAACCGTAAGGTTGCAAGATTGAATCCCTGAGCTGACAAGGTCAAAATCTGTCGTTCTGCCCCTGAACAAGGCAGTTAACCCACCGTTCCTAGGCCGTCATTAAAATAAGAATGTGTTCTTAACTGACTTGCCGAGATAAATAAAGGTGTAAAAAAAAAAAGTTATGAAAATTTGAAATAGGCACTAATTAATCGGCCATTCCGATTAATTGGTTAACCTCTAGTTTAAACCATGATAGTTTGTTGGTGATGTGGACACCTTGAAGCTCTCAACCCGCTCCACTACAGCCCCGCCAATGTGGGCGTGTTTGGCCCTACTTTTCTTGTCGTCCACGAGCAGTTCCTTTGTCTTGCTCTTGTTGGGGGAGATGTTGTTGTCCTGGCACCACACTGACAGGTCTCTGACCTCCCGATTTGTGTTTTAATGATGGTGTTGGAGTTGTGTTTGGCCACGCAGTCGTGGGTGAACAGGGAGTACAGGAGGGGACTAAGCACGCACCCCTGAAGGGCCCCTGTGTTGAAGATCAGCATGACAGATGTTGTTGCCTACCCTTACCACCTAGGGGCCACCCAACAGGAAGTCCAGGATCCAGTTGCAGAAGGAGGTATTTAGTCCCAGGGTCCTTAGCTTAGTGATGAGCTTTGGTCACTATGGTGTTGAACGCTGAGCTGTAGTCAATTAACAGCATTCTCACATAGGTATTCCTTTTGTCCACGTGGAAAAGGGCAGTGTGGAGTGCAATTGAGATTGTTTCATCTGTGGATCTGTTGGTGGAGTATGCGAATTGGAGTGGGTCTAGGGTTTCCAGGATGATGTTGTGAGCCATGACTACCGAACATTCTAAACATCTTATGCTATCTGAGTAACTCAAACATCAAAACAAAATCATTGGGATCCCTGTGCCACGACATTTTTTTAATTTTATATTCTCCCTGACTGTCTTATTTTTATTTGGGTGATTGTTAGTTCTCAAAGATGATCTTATTATAAAATATATAGGTCCATTATCTTTTCTACATACTTAATCTGGTTTTAGTAGTATAACTTTACACTGAAAATTACCATCCCGAAAAGTATTTTCAAAAATAAAAACATTTGCCCATCGCTGCTAAATGAATATAGGGGAAACACTGCAGTATGTAGACTTTAAAAGTTGTTTAAAAGTTCCACTGTCTCTCCATCCACAGAGTGAGGCTGGGGTGCGTGAGTTCCACATTGCACAGGTCTCTAGCAGCAGTAAACAGTGGAGACTACACAAGTGTATAAACCCAGCAGAAGACAAAGGTTTGTCCCTCTGCTCTCCGTAACCCTCTCAGATAGCACTACAATAGTCTTAAACTCATTTACTCGATAACTGTTTGACTTTTTGGTGTCAGGTTTTGATTTGTACATTTCCATTCGGGCTTTTTATGTTGCTGAGGAGTCTGCATCCCTAGGTGATATGCAATGTAGCAGTCCTACGCAGAAGAATTGCCAGCCCGCGATGGCTTTAAACAGATCAAATGTTCCATCTACTGTGTAACTTGGGATTGAATCAACATAAGTCCCTTTCAATGCAATAAACCAAATCTAAATTCATTTGTTGATATTCTTTACTAGTTAGTGAGTTACTAGCCCAGTTATAGCACATTTTTAGAGAGTGATTGCTTCCTACAAGAGCACAAAACTTGTACATATCTAATTGTCTTTGAAAAGCAAGTCAAGTAAAGAGCTTTTTTTGTGTTAAAGGGGCAGTGTCCTGTCTTAAATACTACCATGAAAACGAAGTAATTTCCTGTTTAGCTATTTGGCGTCTTGGATTGCTTTGGTGTATTGGGCTGTGTTCCTTAGATGTTATGTTCATTAGATATGCCTTTTGGTGGTTTGATCAGTGAGGTTCACCTGTTTTGAAGTGGTTAGCTTGGTTGGGTTATCTAGCCTCGTTCAGTTGGTAGAGTAGGCTACTGAATCTTGTATGCTGCTAAGTCACAGTGCATTTGACATTTAAGTCATTTAGCAGACACTTTTATCCAGAGCGGCTTACAATTGGTGGCTTTCATGTTGTACTATAGCTATGGGACCGCCCTTCGCAGTTCATACAGTGTTAAATGCTTTCCTTCAGAGCTTGTTATTCAGCTTATTCAGCTCTGCCAGGCTGGGTAGATGATCCCCGTGGGAACTAGCTTTGTGACTGAAGACCAGTGGTGTGGCTGGTGGCCAGGACATATAGCCGAGGGCAGAATGATCTTTTAGCCGCTCCCTAGAGCAGTGTGATATATGGGTAGTCCCCGTAACACACATACCACCGGGGGGCACTTTTGCAAGTAGGTCACTTTGTTCATGTTCGCTCTGTAATCAAATATGGAAATGTGGCGATATAGAGTTGGCCGTGACCAGGACAGAGTGGAAAAGAGAGACCACACTCACTCACACACTATCTGCTTAGAACACTGAGCTGCAGCTTGCCCATAGTAATAAGTAAGCTGAAAAGAACATCCAGGGTCTCTCCAATGTGTTAGAAAATCAGATGGCCTTTAGAGAAGTGTTGTGTTTGTACATGTTTTACTATACCTGTGAGTACCAGAAGTCCACACAAGAATAGTAAACTAACTACAATTCTGAGAAGTGAGGCCATTTAGCCAGTCCTCACTTGTAAAATGGCTATTTTAGGCTTAGGGTTAGAGTTAGGGGTTTGGTTCAGATGGAGACAGGACATGTCTCTCTCTTTCTTTCTTTTACCCTCCTCTTGTCATTCCAGACTGCAAACTCACCACCAGAGAGAGGGGCAAGCTGTGCTTCAGAGCAACACGATGCAAACCCCATGAAGGTACACAGACTCTCATTACCAACAATGTCAGACAATGAGGAGAATCTCTTTTCTGTCTCCTGACTTATTTTCTTTGTCTTCTGTGTCTTAGCTACCTCAAAGTCACTAGAGAAGTACACCTTTGCAGACCTGAGCCTTGGAAATGAACAGGTATGTTAACCATTGTAAGAGGACAATAACAGTGTTATCTGTCACTGCTGGTCAGTTTTGCTGAATGTATAAAAAAAAATGGCTGTACTATTACCCTCTCCACCCAAACCTTCTCTCCCTCCCTTCCTTCCTTTCCCACGTTTTCCTTCCTCTCCATCTCTTTTTCTCTCTCCCCTTTTTATCTGCTATCTTGTCACTCACCCTTTCTTCTTTCCTCTATTGTCTTCCCCCCTCCTTCCTCCTCTCCTCTCCTCAGATCATCAGCTCCACCACTCCGTGTGCAGACTTCTTCTTCCGGAGGTGTCAGCCCTCGGAGTCTTGGAGACCGCTTATTGCCGTGGAGACACAGGGGAGACATTCCAGGAGTCAGGGGGCGGGTCCTGGGGGTGGGGCTGAGGATATAACAGGTGTGGTCAGGAAATGCAACGAGGTGGACCTCAACATCATCGTCCTCTGGAAGGTAAATCACAGAATTAAAATACATTACTATTACTAATTGTATTAGGATTAGTATTACTGCATAATTTAAATAGACCTCTAGAACACTTATAACACATATTTAGACCTGTTGTGACATGTATTGCGTTATTTTATGGTTGGTTATGACATCTAAAACCCGAAAAACATTCCATTACACCACAGCCTACGCATCAATAGTATGTTTGTTATATATAAAAAATGAAATTGACCATGTTAAATTATCATTGTAATTGCGCACACACTGATGTCAGACATGCACCTACCCCAATGCTCTGTTGCTGATGACTGGGATGAATGCAGGAGCATGTCAAGACACCCTCTTTTGACTGATGACTGATATAAAGACATGTACGTGATAGGCCTATCTGGCTTATATGATGTTGACGTCATACTGATTCTTGACAGTGCCGTAAAGAGTATTTTCTAAGTCCAAATAAAGTGTAACAGGATGGTCATAATGCTTCATCAGTGTCAGTGTGCTTTCTGCAAGTTATGTAAATATATATATATATATATTTTAAACATGACTAAAGAATTCATTACAGAAAAAACAAAGGATTTAAGAGAAACTTTCAAATGAAAAGGCACTTCGTGGCAGGGAAAAAACAAATTAGAATAAATGTGTTTTTTATTTATTTATTTTTTTCCCCCCTTTTCCCCCCAATTTTCGTGGTATCCAATCGCTAGTGATTACTATCTTGTCTCATCACTACAACTCCCGTACGGGCTCCGGAGAGACGAAGGTCGAAAGTCATGCGTCCTCCGAAGCACAACCCAACCAAGCCGCACTGCTTCTTAACACAGCGCACCTCCAACCCGGAAGCCAGCCGCACCAATGTGCCGGAGGAAACACCGTGCACCCGCCCCCCGTGGTTAGCGCGCACTGCGCCTGGCCCGCCACAGGAGTCGCTGGAGCGCGATGAGACAAGGATATCCCTACCGGCCAAACCCTCCCTAACCCGGACGACGCTAGGCCAATTGTGCGTCGCCCCACGGACCCCCCGGTCGCGGCCGGCTGCGACAGAGCCTGGGCGCGAACCCAGAGACTCTGGTGGCACAGCTAGCGCTGCAATGCAGTGCCCTAGACCACTGCGCCACCCGGGAGGCCTGGTTTTGACACTCTTAAGCCATAAAATAACACAATATATGTCAACAGTTGTAAATATATGGGTCATGGCAGTGTTATGACTTTGTTATGACCTTTGTTATAACTTGTTATGATACTGGGTGTCAAGTAAAGTGTTACCCAATTGCTACTACTATTGAACTAGCCATTACTAGACATACAGAATATAGGCTTCTGGTATTATATGATGACTCGATGGGTAAAACACTACATACATCCTATTCTTCCTCGGGTTCTGTTTGGACTGCCTAGGCAGCAGCTAATTGGGATCCTAATAAATACTAAAATCCCAAACCACTACAACTCACTTAATACTGTTAGTTCTCCCACACTATTCTAGGACTTCTATGGTGTTGCTGTTCCCTTCTCCAATTATACATAGATGGAATGTATATTTAGCTCATGTCATTATTGAAGATGTTGTCAATAAATGCTGAAGTTGTTTTTTTTGTTTTTCTCCATCCTGTGTTTCATTGTTTAATTATGCGTTGATAGTCAGTTTTTGTTGAGCTGATTGCTGAAGTTGTTTTTGCTGTTTTGCTATTGACATCAGGCCAATGAATTTACTAATGTTTGTTTGTTCTTGTTGACAGGCATATGTTGGTTGTTAATATTTGTTTGTTGGTTAATATTTGTTGTTGACAGGTATGTTGTTGGTTGCTAATATTTGTTTGTTGTTGACAGGCATTTGTTGTTGAAGACAACAAGCAGGTGATCCTGGAGGGACAGCTTCATGTGGCACTACAGACCATTGGCAAAGAGGCCTGCTCCCTCGCACAGAAAGAGGTGCGCATACACCAGGCACACACATGTACATACAGTGCCCTCTGTAATTAGTGGGACAGTGAAGCATTTTTTTCTTCTTTTGGCTCTGAAATCAAACAATGACTGAGGTTAAAGACGGTCAGTCTTAATTTGAGGTGAATAATATCGGGTGAATAATGATGAGTGAGAAAGTTAGATGCACAAATATCATACCTCCTCTGTTATTGTAAGGGTGAGGTTTGAATATCTTGGGGGTATGATATTTGTGCATCTAACTTTCATACTTATCATTATTAACGATTCATTCAGGATTATCCGTAATCATGGTAGCATCCACATTACTGTAGAGGTTTTTAGAAACATTCTATTCTTATTTATAATAAAAGTCACTCTAAAATGACACAATACATTATTTACCATTCATGTCTATTGGCCACAGAATAATCTAAAACACAACTAAAAGAAAGAGCAAATGCATCCAACATATTTGTAGAGTCAAAAGCTTGATGTAGTCATTTAGTACTATGCATATGGGACCAAATACTACACTTTTTACTGCTTATATTTATATAAGTATACTTGTTTTAATACTTTTGGTGCCCTAAAATGGGCAGAAAGTGCTATACTTTCTAAATGATTCACCCAATTATGGATGAAAATACCCTCAAATTAAAACTGCTAGTCATTTTATCATTTAAAATCCAGTACAGAGCCAAAAACATCAACATTGCCACTGTCCCAACACATAGTGTTCTTTCTGGCTGTCTCCTCTCTTTTCTCTCCTGGATGACTCATCACACTGAATGAACGCTGGCCATTTAATGATCAACAAGTGTAAACATTCAAATCACTGTTGTGTTATTACTGTGTAGTGTACACAAGCTATTTAGTGTACACACAAGCTGAATAACTATACACTCTTCAGGACTGAGTTATCTGCATTGAGACTGAAGCACAAACAAAACCACACACGCACAACTCCAACTGAGTGTTTAGTGTGCCCCCTCCAAAACACACATACACAATCTGTGACCATGCTGTCAGTGGTGGCACTGAAACGTTTGGTGTCTGGGGCCTGGTACAAGTTTTTACAGGGTTAGGTCTACACCGATAGCCAAAGGTTACGCTTCCAGTGTAGCAGGTAAAAAAAACTGCTGCTTTTGTGACGTCCAAGTGTAGCTCTTATGTTAAAGTTAAGTGGTGTCAAGGCAGGCCCAAGCTTTACTATTTCAAGGCTGTGTAAAGAAGTTCATTGTTCTTATTTATCCCTAGATGGAAAATTCCATTTGTCACCACTAGGGCTGTTGCTGTCATGAAATTGTCAGCCAGCTATTGTAATGCTAATGTAGGTCTCACGGTAATTGACAGTTAATTAGCATAAACCCCTTTTAGCATCTCCAGGCCTTCAGCATACAAGTCACTGATGCACGCCATTTAATATACACCATCACAATAAATCCATTATTTATTTTGGGCAGGTCTAAAGAAACATGATATGAAGAAAAATTATTTCAGAAGAACAGAACTAGTTGGCCTACTGTATGTTATCTGGCGATGCACTATGCCATAAGGTGTAAGCTTGTTCATTTAGCAGACATGATATGCTTAAGTCCTGTGCCATTATTTTATATTATATGATTTTATAGTAAGAAGAATATAATTGAACTTAGCTGAATAAAATAGGAAGGATATTTTCCCCATTCCAGAGCAACTGTGCATATGAAGTGGCTATGTTAAGCATAAAAGTGATAATTTGAAATGTGCTAGATGTAGAGTTATTTGGCAACTTTAGTTGTAAATGATGCAAACCCTTAGAATGTCTTAGATATCAAAACATACAGTGCATTCTGAAAAATATTTAGACCCCTTTATATATTTTAGACCCCTTATAGCCTTATTCTAAAATTGATTAAATACATGTTTTCCCTCGTCAATCTACACACAATACCCCATACTGATGAAGCGAAAACAGGTTTAGACATTTTTGCAAATTTATTACAAATAAAAATCAGAAATGTATATAAGTATTCAGACCCTTTCCTATGAGACTTGAAATTGAGCTCAGGCGCATCCTGTTTCCATTGATCATCCTTGATGTTTCTGCAACTTGATTGGAGTTCACCTACGGTAAAATAAAGCAATGTAATCAATTTTAGAATAAGGCTGTAACCGAACAAAATATGGAAAAAGTCAAGGGGCCTGAATACTTAACGAAATGACTCTTGGCTCCTGCCCCAGATTTATCTGCGTAAGCCTTTTTAACTCTGACACACAGAAAGAGACACACACACACTCACCCACACACATTTAAGCTAATGTATTTTTTTTGTGGGGGGTCTCTGAAGATATAAAGACAAAGGGAGAGTGATTAACCAAGCCATTACTTTAAGTGTATGTGAGAGAAAGTGACAGACAGCTCTAACCCTCTTAACCTTAGTCTAGTTAGTCACCACTGTCTTGAATGATTGATCAGCACTTCAATGACTTCATTCATTAACTCTCTGAAACACTGTGTCACATTTAGAAAAGTTGAGCGTCCACAATTGTTTTAATACTTTGCCATTTTTAAAGGCATGTTCCCCCTCATCCTTGACTTTTCCTAAATAACACACTGTCATTGTTAGAATCTTAATATCAATAACATAACTTGTGTAATAAGCCGTTTTAAGAGGACATAAAATATTCATCCAAGTCTAACTGAAATCTTATCAGAAACATGTTGGGTAGTTTTCACAACTTTAAATTTGTTGATGTCATTTAGAAATTTAGCACGGAAAATGTTTATTTTTATTTTATTTATTTTTTTCATTTTCTCTCCGGTCCCTAAACATCTTTGCTGCGTGGGAGAAGCAGAGATGAAAGAGAACTTTACCGATGTCAACTAGATTGAAGCATTCATTCTATTGATTTATGGCATTTTTCTGGGGAACAGCGGTTTATTTAGTATTCTAGGGCAACAAGTAATGACAGAAGAGAAGCTGCATGTATCTACAGACAAATTGACTAACAAATAGCACACCAAAATGTCAGATTATAAACCGAAACATAAGCCTATCTCTGACTGTACAGCGCATTTTTTTTGTTGCCATTGTTTATATTTGTAGGTTAGGGTCTGGTGTGGGCCTCAGATTTTCACTTTACCACACATAGTTGGGCGTTTGCGGATTGGTTATTAGCAATTGTGGGCGGTTCCGGGTGAACAAACAGCTGACCTGCGGATCACTAGTGTGTGTCTGGCTGGCGTGTGAGAGAGCGAGGAAAGTGACAGATGGCTCTAACCCTGTTAACCTTTCTAGTTAGTCACCACAGTCGTGAAGGATTTGAGAAGCACTTCTCAATGACTATGCATTTACATTCATTACATTCATTATCTCTTAAACACACTGTCACGCTTTACAAAATACATAATTGTTTTTTTATTCACATTTGCCATACATGGTCACATCACAGCTGTACACCTCCCTCCCACACACAGTGTGATTTAATGACAGAGTGAGTTTAACAGTGTCTGAGCGCACGTGCGTGTACGTCTGAGGCACAGACTGTACCCACTGCACGATGCAAGCAGTTTCTCACCTCTCTTATTCTGTCTGCCTCCTGTGGAAGTAGTGTGTCATTGGTTTAACTTCTCTCGGATAGGGGGCAGCGTTTTCAGGTTTGGATGAAAAGCATACCCAAATTCAACTGCCAGCTACTCATCCCCAGAAGATAAGATATGCATATTATTATTAGATTGTAATAGAAAACAATCTGAAGTTTCCAAAACTGTTTGAATCATATCTGTGAGTATAACAGAACTTATTTAGCAGGCGAAACCCCGAGGACAAACCATTCAGATTTTGTTTTGAGATCACTCTTTTCAATGGATTTTCATTGGGAATACAGATTTCTAATTGACCTTCTTGCAATTCTTACCGCTTCCACTGGATGTCAACAGTCTTTAGAAATTGGTTGAGGGTTTTTCCTTTGTGTAATGAAGAAGTACGGCCATCTTGAACGAGGGTCACTTGAAGTGTCCTGTTTGTTAGAGGCGCATGACCAGAAGGCTAGCTACAGTTTGTTTTAATCTTATATTGAACACAGATCATCCCTTCAATTATTTACGTTAAAAAATACCTAAAGTTGTATTACAAAAGTAGTTTGAAATGTTTTGGCAAAGTTTACAGGTAACTTTTGAGATATTTTGTAGTCACCTTTCACAAGTTGGAACCAGTGTTTTTCTGGATCAAACGCGCCAAATAAATTGACATTTTGGATATATATCGACGGAATTAATCGAGCAAAAGGACCATTTGTGATGTTTATGGGACATATTGGAGTGCCAACAACAGAAGCTCGTCAAAGGCATGAATTATATTTTTATTTCTGCGTTTTGTGTCGCGCCTGCAGGGTTGAAATATGCTTCTCTCTCTTTGTTTACTATGGTGCTAACTCAGATAATAGCATCGTTTGCTTTTGCCGAAAAAGCCTATTTGAATTCTGACATGTTGGCTGGATTCACAACCAGTGTAGCTTTAATTTGGTATCTTTCATGTGTGATTTAATGAAAGTTTGATTTTTATAGTAATTTATTTGAATTTGGCGCTCTGCATTTTTACTGGCTTTTGGCCAAGTGGGACAGTAGCGTCCCACATATCCCAGAGAAGTTAAGCATGATTGTGTGTGTGTCATTGGTTTAAGTGTGTGTGTGAGAGCGATTGCGATGGAGATATAAACGGCTATTATCATCAGACCGCCTCATTTCCAGTCTAAAAATAACTCTCCAATAACGACCACAGAGACAAAACGTGATGTCTGCCACCACCTTCCTCCCTCGGTCCCTCATTCCCCCTCTCTCCTCTACCCACTCACCCGGCCAGACCACATCCACATTTAGTCTGACACTTCCTTTTTACTCCCCCTCAGACACACAACTTCCTCCAAGCCAAGCTGTTGGCATAGCAACAGTGTCTGCGGCGCTCATTCGTAACACTGGCGTGCACAAGAGAACTTCTCTCATCCTTCTTTATCCCTCTGGCTTTTTATAGCTCTGCACATAAGCTGCCGAGACCACCATTTCCCCCTACCTTCCTCCCTCACTCCTGCCGTCGCTCGTTAGCTTTCTCTCCTCCCAGAAGAACTCACTGCTCCCACATCATTGCCTAGACCAATTACCTCTATAGCAAAGGCATTGTTTTGAACGACTTAGCTATTATTTCTACCTACTTGAATATCAGAATGTCATACAGTATAAGGGAATATCACTAATAGGGCTCAAATGTTTTTAGATATAAAACAAATGTATTGATATACAGTCGTGGCCAAAAGTTGAGAGTGACACAAATATTAATTTTTATAAAGTCTGCTGCCTCAGTTTGTATGATGGCAATTTGCATATACTCCAGAATGTTATGAAGAGTGATCAGATGAAAGTCCCTCTTTGCCATGCAAATGAACTGAATCCCCCGAAAACATTTCCACTGCATTTCAGCCCTGCCACAAAAGAACCAGCTGACATCATGTCAGTGATTCTCTCGTTAACACAGGTGTGAGTGTTGATGAGGACAAGGCTGGAGATCACTTTGTCATGCTGATTGAGTTTGAATAACAGACTGGAGGCTTCAAAAGGAGGGTGGTGCTTGGAATCATTGTTCTTCCTCTGTCAACCATGGTTACCTGCAAGGAAACACGTGCTGTCATTGTTGCTTTGCACAAAAAGGGCTTCACAGGCAAGGATATTGCTGCCAGTAAGATTGCACCTAAATCAACCATTTATCGGATCATCAAGAACTTCAAGGAGAGCAGTTCAATTGTTGTGAAGAAGGCTTCGGGGCGCCCAAGAAAGTCCAGCAAGTGCCAGGACCGTCTCCTAAAGTTGATTCAGCTGCGGGATCGGGGCACCACCAGTACAGAGCTTGCTCAGGAATGGCAGCAGGCAGGTGTGAGTGCATCCGCACGCACAGTGAGGCAAAGACTTTTGGAGGATGGCCTGGTGTCAAGAAGGGCAGCAAAGAAGCCACTTCTCTCCAGGAAAAACATCAGGGACAGACTGATATTCTGCAAAAGGTACAGGGGTTGGACTGCTGAGGACTGGGGTAAATACATTTTCTCTGATGAATCCCCTTTCCAATTGTTTGGGGCATCCGGAAAAAAGCTTGTCCGTAGAAGACAAGGTGAGCCCTACCATCAGTCCTGTGTCATGCCAACAGTAAAGCATCCTGAGACCATTCATGTGTGGGGTTGTTTCTTAGCCAAGGAAGTGGGCTCACTCACAATTTGGCCTAAGAACACAGCCATGAATAAAGAATGGTACCAACACATCCTCCGAGAGCAACTTCTACCAACCATCAAGGAACAGTTTGGTGACTTATGAGAATTTTGTTCTCAGTTCATAATACCCAATTGAATTAATTACTCAGCCTGAAACCCAGAATTTGTAAGAAACTGGTTGAAATGAATTAGGCGGAGGCCCGGCTACAATTGTCAGGAATGTTTATTTAGAGAACTCTGACGTGCATATATAAAAATGTTCCTTTTATCCCTTCTTTTAACCTCTGGGATAGGTGGGACGGTAGCGTCCCACTTGGCCAAAATCCAGAAAAAATGTTGCGCGCCAAATTCAAATATATTACTATAAAATCAATCTTTCATGAAATCACACATGAAAGACACCAAATTAAAGCTACACATGTTGTGAATCCAGCCAACATGTCTGATTTCAAAAAGGATTTACGGGGACAGCACACCAAACAATTATGTTAGCTCAGTACATAGCCACAGAAAAACACAGCCATTTTCCCAGCAAAAGATGGTAGTCACAAAAAGCAGAAAGAGATAAAATCACTAACCTTTGATCTTCATCAGATGACACTCATAGGACATCATGTTACACAATACATCTATGTTTTGTTCGATAATGTGCATATTTATATCCACAAATCTCGGTTTACATTGGCGCCATGTTCAGAAATGCCTCAAATATCCGGAGTAATTGCAGAGAACCACGTCAAATAACAGAAATACTCATCATAAACGTTGATGAAAGATGCATGTTTTACACAGAATTAAAGATACACTTGTTCTTAATGCAACCGCTGTGTCAGATTTTAAAAAAACTTTACGTAAAAAGCACACCATGCAATAATCTGAGACGTCGCTCAGATTTAACAACATTTCTCCGCCATGTTGGAGTCAACAGAAATACGAAATTACATCATAAATATTCCCTTACCTTTGATTATGTTCATCAGAATGCACTGCCAGGAATCCTAGTTCCACAATAAATCGTTGTTTTGTTCGATAATGTCCATTTATTATGTCCAATTAGCTACTTTTGCTAGCATGTGTAGTACACGTGTCCAAACGCTCGTGCAAGATGCAGTTAAACTTCAAAAAGTTATATTACAAGTTGAATAAACTGGTCAAACTTAGTAGGAATCAATCTTCAGGATGTTGTTACCATTTATATCCAATAAGGTTCCAACCGGAGAATTCTTTTCAGTCTCTAAGTAATGGAACGCATGGCGATATCATGAGGAATGAGCGTGACCAAGATCTGGCAATCTGCCAGACCACTGACTCAAACACCTCCCATCCGGTCCCACATCACAGTATAGGCTTCATTCAGCGTTCTACAGACAGTTGACATCTAGTGGAAGGCGTAGGAAGTGCAAACAGATCCATATATTACAGGGAATTGAATAGGCGATGAGTTTAACAATGACCAGTCTCAGAATTCTCACACCTGTTTGGATTTTTTCTCAGGTTTCTGCCTGCCATATGAGTTCTGTTCTACTCACATACATACATCATTCAAACAGTTTTAGAAACTTCAGAGTGTTTTATATCCAATAGTAATAATAATATGCATATATTAATATCTGGGACAGAGTAGGAGGCAGTTCACTATGGGCACGCAATTCATCCAAAAGTGACAATGCTGCCCCCTATATCAAAGAAGTTAAACTACGCACATACATACACACTATATTTGGATTATCCCCTGAAGTCTCACCACAGTTTATTACCACTCAGCTGACAGTTCCAGTCCCCCCCAGATACGGAAAACCTGGAGGGGCTATCCCTGTCTTATTTAATCTCCACAGAGTTATAGCTGGGTCGGTTCAAACATAGTTTAATGATCCACTTTGTTTTCTTTAGGCACACACATACCTTCCTCTCTTCCCATGTACATGCTACATAACCTCTTTCTTATGGGGTTTACAAGAAAAACAGGCTTGAATTCAATTAATTATAGTTCTATGTTAAATGTATGCATCATTTAGTCATAATTCATAACAGTGACGAACAATTCCTTTTCCAGCATGATGGAGCACCTTGCCATAAGGCAAAAGTGATAACTAAGTGTCTCGGGGAACAAAACATTGATATTTTGGGTCCATGGCCAGGAAACTCTCCAGACCTTAATCCCATTGAGAACTTGTGGTCAATCCTCAAGAGGTGGGTGGACAAACAAAACCCCACAAATTCTGAAAAACTCCAAGCATTGATAATGCAAGAATGGGCTCCCATCAGTCAGGATGTGGCCCAGAAGTTAATTGACAGCATGCCAGGGCGGATTGCAGAGGTCTCGAAAAAGAAGGGTCAACACTGCAAATATTGACTCTTTGCATCAACTTCATGTAATTGTCAATAAAAACCTTTGACACTTATGAAATGCTTGTTACTATGGAATACTGAAGTATAATTACATCTGACAAAATATCTAAAGACACTGAAGCAGCAAACTTTGAAAATTAATAGTCATTCTCAAAACTTTTGGCCATGACTGTACACACACACACACCAACTGAAAAGTTGTCTATTGTCAAAACGTCTAATTATAGTTCTCTGAATGTCTCTATCAAGGCATTTTGCCAAAGAGGCCATTCATTATATTTTGTAATGGCAAAAGTTCTGAACGGGGCGAACAAATTATACCACAACAACATGTCTGTGTAACTACATGTATATAAAAGCAGTGTTTGTTTGACACAATGGCCTCTGTTTCTCTGTTGTGTAGTAGGAGGCTCAGGAGATGTATATGTGGTGTGTTGAAATGGCATTTGTTCCTGTGTCCTGACCTCATGTGTTGTGTTCCTCTGACCTGTTGTAGGAGGCTGTGTGTTTAATGGTGTGGATTCTGTTGTTCCTCTGTCCTGTTGTAGGAGGCTGTGTGTTTAATGGTGTGGATTCTGTTGTTCCTCTGTCCTGTTGTAGGAGGCTGTGTGTTTAATGGTGTGGATTCTGTTGTTCCTCTGACCTGTTGTAGGAGGCTGTGTGTATAATGGTGTGGATTCTGTTGTGTTCCTCTGACCTGTTGTAGGAGGCTGTGTGTTTAATGGTGTGGATTCTGTTGTTCCTCTGTCCTGTTGTAGGAGGCTGTGTGTATAATGGTGTGGATTCTGTTGTGTTCCTCTGACCTGTTGTAGGAGGCTGTGTGTTTAATGGTGTGGATTCTGTTGTTCCTCTGTCCTGTTGTAGGAGGCTGTGTGTTTAATGGTGTGGATTCTGTTGTGTTCCTCTGACCTGTTGTAGGAGGCTGTGTGTATAATGGTGTGGATTCTGTTGTGTTCCTCTGACCTGTTGTATTGTAGGAGGCTGTGTGTTTAATGGTGTGGATTCTGTGGTATTGTAGGAGGCTCAAGAGATGGTGCTGCTGAAGTTTAAACCAGAGCTTCCTCCTCCTATGACACGGCCCTCCATGGAACAGCTCTCCCACCTCATCAAGACCAACCTGCACTACCCCGAAAGCTACAGCCACCCCTTTGTACAGAAGAGGTAACACGTCACGCATGCACACATGTTCATGAACGCACCCACTCGCATACATACACACAGAATTTCAGCCATCGATCAATACATGGGTCCAGTGGATATATTGCGCCACACTCACACACCCAGTGCAACAGTCTGTCAATCTATATGTGGTTACAGAATGTCTCTCTGACTGTGCTTTATCAACCCAGCCAAGAAAAGGGGAGATATCTCCTTGCTTCTCTCTCCCCTTGCGTCTTGGTACCTGTCCTGGTTGTATGAGTTTGGATGCCACTTGCCCTATAGCAGTATCTATGACTGAATGGCTCAGGGGCCAGGTGATACCTGGAGCACTGAAATACAGACAGGGGAAGAGACAGGAAGACAGAAATGCTTGGGCTGTGATGATATCGCAATGTTTTCCATGGCAAAAATGAAAACAGGAAGCAGGCCTAACTTTTTAGTCCTTTAAAAACCTGCTGTATGTAAAATATAGTATGCTATAGCTGGGAAAATAAATACATGTGACTCTGGATGACAACATAATGTTTGTTTCCAACATTAGGGCTGTTTTCCTAAAGAAGTTAAATCCGCTTCCTGTTTTGTTTCATTGCCACGATACTAACGCGTATCGCAGTACTGGTATCGTCCCGGCCCCAATAAATACACAGAGGGGTACACAGGGACACACACTGGCACACCTGTCTCTCGCTCTCTCTCTTTTTGATCTCCACAGGATATGGGAGTGCAGAATTATTTCTGAACAGGCACTATATTAATCTACTCTAAACTGAAACCGTTCATGAGGAATCTGTCAGCCTGCTTGTCCCAAGGGTGGTTGTTTGTGTGACACGTGTACTCTCGCATAATTCACTAGTCAGAACTGGACTAACACGATTATCTTTTGACATGACTTGGTTCTAAACTCCACTGTTTATGTCATTATTTCTAGGGAAACCAGAACTGTTGTAGCTGGCAGAAGAGAGGTGCTTTGAGGAGATTAAATGATAACGATTAGTGTGGTTTGGAGACAGTGAGGAGAAACAGACTGATAGTCAGGGACCTTAAGTGCAGTGCTTTAGTTAATGTGACATATAATGAGTATAATAACCATATCGCCCCCTTCCTCTCGGCCTCTCTCTCCCCTCCCCCGCCCTCTGCCTCTCCCCCCCCCCCCCCCTCTGTCTATATGTAGTCTCTGTATGGTTCCAGTCACTTTGACTCTATCTAACTGTTCCCTGGCTCAAGTTGATGCCATCATTGACCTTCGACACAAAACTACGAGGTAAATATAATCACACGCACACCCACAGTAGTCTCTAGTCCTATTTTCTCCTATTACAGTGCATTAGCTCCGCACTGTACTGTTAAAGATGCAATATGTAACTTTTTGGGCGACCCGACTAAATTCACGTAGAACTTGTACTTATAGATCTGTCATTCTCATTGAAAGCAAGTCTACGATGCAGTAGATCTGTTCTATGTGCACTATCTCTATGCTTCCCTTGCTTAATCTTTCATTTTTGCATTCATTTTTTCATTGTACACCAGCTTCAAAATATAATATTTTTGGTTATGGAAAATATATTTCACAGGGGTTTAGATGATGCAATGATTCTCTACATGATACTTACTTGTTATGTCACAAACTTAAATTAGGCGCACTATTACAATTTTAGCAGCCAGGAAATGACGGAGCGATTTCTGCACAGTGCATCTTTAAATCTGCCATCTGTTCCTCATGTCCCTGAGCAAATGTTTACCTGATAACTGCATCCTGTTCATCCTCCTGGTTTTAATATTCTTTGTTTTCCTCTCATCCCCCTCTTTCATCATCCCTTTTTCTCTCTCTTTTCCTCCCTCAATCAGTCCTGAGTCTCTTGAGGTGCACGGTTCGTTTACATGGCTGGGCCAGACTCAATACAAGCTGCAGTTGAGGGCACAGGAAGTGATGCGGCTGCCGCTGAGAGCCGGCTTCCTGCATGCGGGCGTCTATAACCTGGGAACTCCACGGGTCTTCGCCAAGCTGGCGGACCAGGGAGCCATGTGTGAGACCAGCCAGCAGACGGCCACGCCTGCACTAATCATCATTAACAGCACCTGAACATTGTCCTGCCCATCATCAATTATGAATTAACCACCATCTGTCAATCATCACTACCAAGACTCCCCATTGGTTGGCAACAACAGGGTTGAGAGCTCAGAGACCCACCCAGCAAGAAATATCTTCCAAATCCTAATCACCCGCTCTTCACCATCAATGCTTGAACACTGGGCTGTCTTAATTAGGCATAAAACTGAAGAAAACAGTCTATAACAGGGAGGGACTACTTGAAAGGCTCTTTTTCATTTTCTGTTGCAAAAGGTTTTACTACAGGGTGCCCTAATGAATAGGATCCCAATTCTGCCTGCCCGCCCGCCCGACAATAACCAATGAACAATTATCTGCAAATCATCACTACCAAGGCTCCCCATTGGTTAAGAAACTGTTGAGAGCTCAGAACTAGCTACCAAGCAGAAATATCTTTCCACCAAGTCTCAAATCATCCACTTCCTAAAAATTTGACCCATTTTTCCACACTAGTATACTCAATACTGGACTAAGGAAATACGTTTTGTATTTTGTAATAAAAATCAGGGCGATAAGATGTATTTAAAAATATATATATAAAATGTTTGAATGAGATTGTGCATTAGTTGAGCTTGTAACCACTGCGATGGTCAGACTGTTGTTAAATAAACCGCCCAGTAGCTATTTTATGTCCCAGCAACACATCAAAGCATCATGGACTTACATGTGGAAGAAGGATCTGTTTTCTCTCTGTGTATTATTCATCTGTCATCTCAGCTGATGCACTTTGGTTTTGACCTTTTTTATTTGATGATATCAACCTGTGGAAGGGGAGGAGAACAGACAGACGTTGTAAACTTAGACGGCAACAGCGTGTCTCCTACGATACTGGTGTCATCTGTCTACCGGCAGAGATTTATTTTATTTTTAGTGTTGAAAAACGAATCACATGTTGTTGAGCAGTTGACACCGTGGCGACAGATGTCGTTTACTTCTTGGATTAACCAGGATGAGGAAGTAGGAAAAACTGCCTCTGCCTCAATGAGACTGACCATGACCAGGGTTTTCTGTTGTGTGGTCACATGGACCAGACCATCAGCACATCACAAACAGTTTAGAATATGACCCAGCGTTTAACCACTATACTACAGTATGTGACTGACAAACTCTTTGACTGACAGGTTCTGATACAGATGCTGCCTGCCCACCTGTCTGTGAGCCTGTCTGTTGTTGGTCTGTAGTCCATCTGGACTGACAGTGCTGTCAGTCACCACGTGCACACATTTAATTTTCTACAAAACAAAAAAACATACCAACATATGAACCAATCAAATCAACATGATCCCTATACTTCTCCCTCATTGGACCTCCACCTTGTGCTCAAGCTGTTATTTAAATGTATGTATTTACTCAACTGCTTTTCAGATTATGTATTATATTTATAACAAATTTACTGTAAATAGAAATAAAAATGTAACCAATGATGTGGGCTGTGAGATACAGTAACCGTCTCCCCTCTGTGCAATGTGTAGACGATGTTGTGATTTGTAGTTATACTTTTCAGACTGACTGACTGAGTTTTAGGATGTTTTCCAAATGGCATCCTATTCCCCATTAATGTTAAGAGAATTATGTTCTCAAGGTACATAACCCAATTTAATTATATTACTCAGTCTGCAAACCAGAATTTGTAAGATCCTGGTTGAATGAAACAGACGGAGGCTCAGCTAAAATTAGTCAAAAAGGTTTATTCACGGGAACGTTCTAAAGTCAAGAATACAAAACAATTCATTTTATACTGACTTCTCACGCACACACATTCACACAACCATACGCACACAATGTCCTGCTACGCACACACATTCACACTAACAGAAGGTATCCTACGCACACACCGTCTCACTACCCAGCCGACAGAGATTAGGGAGACCTTGAGACGTACTCCCCGTTCTCTCCCAAATCTCTAGTCAGGTCGGCACCGAGCTCAGACAGTCTGTGTTTAAAATACCATAAAGACATTGTTTTACCCTAATTCTGACTAGGACTACACATTTATAGATTATGGTTTTATACATTCTAATCAATTCCATACAATTTTATATATTTCAGGGCGGAATATTCTAAAAATTCAATTAACAGAAAAATCCCATTAACAATAACACTACTTTTGACCAGAGCCCTATGTGCACTATAAAGGGAATGGGGTGCCATTTGGGAAGCAGACATAGGCTGCGTTTAGAGGCAGCCCAATTCAGATTGTTTTTACCTCACTAATTGGTCGTTTGACCAATCAGATCAGCTCTGAAAAAGACCTGATGTGATTGGCAACCTTAGTGACTTCCTCTTTTATTATGGTTGAAGGAAGGGTTGATTGTAGATGCAATGAATGCAGTCCAACCCTCAATTAGCCTCTGTCCGTCTGCTTCGTCTCAATGCCATCTCTGCTAAATGGATTGCACTTGTTATGCTTTTTATGATTCGAATGCATTAAGAGCGAAGTCTTCATGCTGTCCTGTCACTCTTTCTCGCTGGCACACACACTTGCAATTCCTTGGCATTGCTTCAGGATGAAGGTATAGTCAATCAATCAAATATTTTATAAAGCCCTTTTTACATAGGTAGTTGTCACAAACTGACAAAGCTACTTACCTGGTGCAGCAGGTAGCCTAGTGGTTAAAAGCGTTGAGCCAGTAACTGAAATTTCACTGGCTTGAATCCCAGAACTGACTACGTGAAAAATCTGTCGGTGCCCTTGAACAAGGTAATTAACCCTAATTGCTCCTGTAAATCGCTCTGGATTAAAGTATCTGCTAAATGATGACAATAAATATATAGTTCCAGTCAAAAGTCTGGACACACTCATTCAAGGGTTTCTTTATTTTGACTATTTTCTACATTGTAGAATAATAGTGAAGACATCAAAATTAAGAAATAACACATGGAATCATGTAGTAACCAAACAAGTGTAAAACATATGTACACATCCTTACATGCATACATACATACATACCCAGCCTAAAACCCCAAAGAGCAAGCAATGCAGATGTAGAGGCACAGTGGGTAGGAACAGAAAGGCAGGAAACTAAAGAAAAAAAATTGGTTCCGAAGGAGTAGCCAGTCAGTCCTCTTGCATACTTACAAGCCCCTAACCAACAATGCAGTTAAAAAATAAAATACGAATAAGAAATAAAAGTAACAAGTAATTAAAGAGCAGCAGTAAAATAACAATAGCGAGACAATATACAGGGGGATACTGGTTAGTTGAGGTAATATGTATATGTAGGTAGAGTTATTGAAGTGAATATGCATAGATGATAACAGAGTAGCAGCGGTGTAAAAGAGGGGGGGATTGCAAATAGTCTGGGTAGGCATTTGATTAGATGTTCAGGAGTCTTACAGCTTGGGGTAGACGCTGTTTAGAAGCCTCTTGGACCTAGACTTGGCGCTCCGGTACTGCTTGCCGTGCGGTAGCAGAGAGAACAGTCTATGACTAGGGTGGCTGGAGTCTTGGACAATTTTTAGGGCCTTTCTCTGACACCGCCAGTTATAGAGGTCCTGGATGGCAGGAAGCTTGGCCCCAGTGATGTACTGGGCCGTACACACTACCTTCTTGCGGTCGGAGGCTGAGCAGTTGCCATACCAGGCAGTGATGCAACCAGTCAGGATACTCTCTCTGGTGCAGCTGTATAACCTTTTGAGGATTTGAGGACCCATGCCAAATCTTTTCAGTCTCCTGAGGGTGAATAGGTTTTGTCATGCCCTCTTCACAGCTGTCTTGGTGTGCTTGGACCAGTGTAGTTTGTTGGTGATGTGGACACCAAGGAACTTGAAGCTCTCAACCTGCTTCACTGCAGCGCTGTCGATGAGAATGTGGGCGTGCTCGATCCTCTTTTTCCTGTAGTCCACAATCAACTCCTTTGTCTTGATCACGTTGAGGGAGAGGTTGTTGTCCTGGCACCACACGGCCAGGTCTCTGACCTCCTCCCTATAGGCTGCTTCGTCGTTGTCGGTGATCGGGCCTACCACTGTTGTTTCATCGGCAAACTTAATGATGGTGTTGGAGTCGTGCCTGGCTGTGCAGTCATGAGTGAACAGGGAGTACAGGAGTGGACTGAGCACGCACCCCTGAGGGGCCCCTGTGTTGAGGATCAGTGTGGCGGAGATGTTGTTACCTACCCTTACCATTTGGGGGTGGCTCGTCAGGAAGTCCAGGATCCAGTTCCAGAGGGAGGCATTTAGTCCCAGGGTCCTTAGCTTATTGATGAGCTTTGATGGCACTGTGGGGTTGAATGCTGAGCTGTAGTCAATGAATAGTATTCTCCCATAGGTGTTCCTTTTGTCCAGGTGGGAAGGGGCAGTGTGGAGTGCAATAGAGATTGCATCATCTGTGGATCTGTTGGGGCAGTATGCAAATTGGAGGGGGTCTAGGGTTTCTGGAATAATGGTGTTGATGTGAGCCATGACCAGCCTTTCAAAGCACTTCATGGCTACAGATGTGAATGCTATGGGTCAGTAGTCATTTAGGCAGGTTACCTTAGTGTTCTTGGGCACATGCACTATGGTTGTCTGCTTAAAACATGTTGGTATTACAGACTCGGACAGGGAGAGGTTAAAAATGTCAGTGAAGACACTTTCCAGTTGGTCAGCGCATGCTCGCAGTACATGTCCTGGTAATCCGTCTGGCCCTGCGGCCTTGTTAATGTTGACCTGTTTAAAGGTCTTACTCACATCAGCTGCGGAGAGCGTGATCGCACAGTCTTCTGGAACAGCTGGTGCTCTTATGCATGTTTCAGTGTTATTTGCCTCAACGAGCATAGAAGTGGTTTAGCTTGTCAGGTAGGCTCGTGTCACTAGGCAGCTCTCGGCTGTGCTTCCCTTTGTAGTCTGTAATGGTTTGCAAGCCCTGCCACATCTGACGAGCGTCAGAGCTGGTGTAGTACGATTCGATCTTAGTCCTGTATTGATGCTTTGCCTGTTTGATGGTTCGTCGGAGGGCATAGCGGGATTTCTTAGAAGCTTCCGGGTTGGAGTCCCGCTCCTTGAAAGTGGCAGCTCTACCCTTTAGCTCAGTGTGGATGTTGTCTGTAATCCATGGCTTCTGGTTGGGGTATATGCGTACTGCCACTGTGGGGATGACGTCATCGATGCACTTATTGATGAAGCCAATGACTGATGTGATGTACTCCTCAATGCCATCAGAGGAATCCCAGAACATATTCCAGTCTGTGCTAGCAAAACAGTCCTGTAGCTTAGCATCTGCTTCATCTGACCACTTTTTTTATTGACCTAGTCACTGGTGCTTCCTGCTTTAATTTTTGCTTTGTGAGGAATGAGCCATCTGATTCAATGAATGATGGAGCAGAGTTAGCCTTTTTTCCCCCATAATTTCATTTAAGGTGCTCCAAAGCTTTTTACTATCATTCTTTGTCATGTATCTTTGTTTCATTGTGTAGTTTATTTTTCTTCAGTTTAGTCACATGATTTCTCAATTTGCAGTACGTTTGCCAATCAGTTGTGCAGCCAGACTTATTTGCCATTCCTTTTTTACATTTTTACATTACATTTTAAGTCATTTAGCAGACGCTCTTATCCAGAGCGACTTACAAATTGGAAAGTTCATACATATTCATCCTGGTCCCCCCCATGGGAATTGAACCCTGGTCCCCCCGTGGGAATTGAACCCACAACCCTGGCGTTGCAAGTGCCATGCTCTACCAACTGAGCCACACGGGACCTTTTGCCTCATCCCTCTCAACCAAACCATTTTCCCGTTCCTCATCAATCCACAAGGGTTTAACAGTTTTTACAGTAATTTTCTTAATGGGTGCATGAGTATTAGTAACTAGGATAAGCAATATCATGAAAGTGTCAAGTGCAGCGTCTAGCTGCTCCTCATTACACACCACAGACCAGCAAATATTCTTTACATCAACAACAGGAATCACTACAAAACTTATTGTATGACCTCATATACTATATTAGGTCCAGCCTTTGGAACTTTGGTTTTCCTTGATATGGCTACTATATTGTGATCACTACATCCTACGGATTTGGATACTGCTTCCAAGCAAATTTCTGCAGCATTTGTTAAGATGTGATCCATACATGTTGATGATTTCATTTGTGTGCTGTTTGTAACTACCCTGGTAGGTTGACTGATGACCTGAACCAGGTTGCAGGCACTAGTTATCGTTTGAAGCTTTCTCTTGAGTGGGCAGCCAAATGACTGCTGGTCAATATTCAAATCACCCAGAGAATATACCTCTGTTGAAATCACATACATTATCAAGCATTTCACACGATATCCAGATACTGACTGTTAGCACTTAGTGATCAATAGCAGCTTCCCACCAGAATGGGCTTTAGGTGAGGCAGAGGAACCTGTAGCCATATTTCTAAAACAATATTTAACATGAGATCCTCTCTAAGCTTTACAGGAATGTATATTTTAAATGGTCTAACACCATAGGCCAAACAGCTGACTAAATCACATTGTATTGTGTTGTATGATGCAAGAAACCACTTTTAAAAAATACAATTATTATTATTACAATACAGAGAATTAGACAATGTAAGCTACCCCTCTGCCTATTGGCTTATTTGCACATTCAAGCCTGTCTCAAAATGCAACACTGCCCCTTTAAGACATACGTTTACCTGACTGGCTTTTCAAAGACAGCTTTAAATGTAGTCTACGCGTTTCCTGCTCTTGTGAGAAGCAGCAACTCCCCATTGCTGACCTACACGTGTCTATAACTGGGTTAATAACTCGCTAGCTAGAAAATAATATCAGCAAATGTGCAAACGCGCGGCTCTGTGCTGTGATCTGAAAAGCGCATTCACTTGCGTGTGGGCTTCCCCTGACAATATATGTATTCTCTGTTGCGCTCTGGCTCTCCCTATAACAAAACCACAGACTCAGTCTTGCAAAGTTAGATTTGATTTGTTGCATTGAAAAGGGGACGATTGAATGTTGATTTGATAACAGAAAACAACGTTGATCTATATACTGCAAACTAACGAGGCGAACTCGTCTCTGCGCGGCTTAGTATTTCTTCTGCGCGGCAGTCCTGGAGGAAGTGCGGCACTTGCGCTGTTTAGCGTTAACGTTGGTGACAAGTCGGCTACCCTCGAACCTCGCATGGTGCTATTTCCGTATGTTATTTTGTCGGAAAAATAAAAGTTTATTAGCCTATTGAGTCAAGGGAAGTTTTAAATTCCCTTGACTTCAGGTAAAGGGTAAACGTGCATCACTTCCAATAATGTTAAATAAAATGGTCCAATGACCTCTGTTTCGTGCTCGAGTATTTTATCGCGAATTTGACTGACACACCTGCACACGCCATAACCTGAGTAATCTCGTTCAACACAGAACTAAAATCGTCACTTAATTTGGTCAGATATGTTTACTTAGTCTGTCAACGAGAGACTACTTACTACCCGAGGTAAGCACGCGCACCCGGGGGCCCTCTTGTCCCTTTGGTTTTATGATCGGATGACCTATCTTGATTTTCTGAAAAGCTCGAAAAATCTTAAAACATAGCGTAGGCTATTTCTCAAACATTATTTGGTTAGGCTATTATAGCCCCTTAATAATACAGGCAACCACGTTTTCAGGTTGGTTTATTATCCTTTTCTGAAAAATAATTTGCATATAATTGTGTTGTCGAACCTGGAAGGGGCGCTCGGCTCAGCCGTATCTTCAATAACCGACCTCAGCTGTGGATGTGGGAAAGTGACCTCATTCACAGTCGTTCTTTCAGAAAAGAACCCGATTGGCTCCTTAATTGGTCTGATACGCATTTGTATAAATCTCCCACCTAAAAAGGGCTGTTCCACAGTGCAAGGTAGTAGCTTTAAATCCGAATTTTTAGATATATTCAAAGAAATCTGCGGACACCGGGGTGAACTGGCATGTCGTGTAGTCAGTGACCAATCCCGCAACATGTTGGGCTTTTTTAAATTGACTGAATACTGAGGTCGCCACTACTGCCCCACTGCCATGCGCGTTGAGCCGGGGGATATTGGATTTAGGTACACACCTCTCCCGTTACCCACGTTTCGCGCTGTACCTGATTGGACTGCCATTCTGATTTAACGTAAAAGGAACTGTCCTTTATTCACGCGTTGTCATTAACGGCTTTTGAACGTGTGGAACAGTTTCCGTTCACTCACAGGTGAAGTGTCAACTGCGCACAGGTATCCTCGCGCCATGACTGGAGGAGTTCCTTCGATTCTCAGGGAATTATACAGACTGAGACTGGCTGAGTCAGAGAACCACAGAGAGGTAAGGCTCGATGTACTGGGAGAGGGTGGTGGGTGTGTGATTTTAGTCAGAGGATGTATATAGGATGCATAGCCACAGGTGCCGCATGCATCAGACCTGACAAAGAGTTGAAGGCTATGTGGATGACAGCACGGAGTGTTTTGTTTGCTGTAACAATTGGGAAGGTTGGTCAACCTTACGCTTTACCATGTCGCACAGCCACAGTTGGATTCTACAGTGACAGAGCTGTCAGGATACGCGACCCGAAACAGCGAGAATAAGGAGACTGACATACTGACCATGGGGCTGTCCCTGCCACACTGCGCGCTCACAATGGGCACAGTTTGACCTGCTGCGTATAAATTGTTTTACTCTGTGCACTGTCAGTGATATAATGACACACATATCGCTATGACCCTTGCACTTTTGGAAAACACACATGATGACTTGCTTAACTACTGTGGGTATTCAGTCCGAGTAGCCTACAGTATTAGCTGGAGGAACTAACAAGGATGGACATGGGTGGTTATTATGTAGGCCTACATATTTTCAGCTGTTTTTGTCCACTCAAAATAGCCTGCCACAGGGAAAGTTGAGCAGCATAAAATCAACATATCAGGGTTGTGAGTCTAGTGGCCAGTTTTAAGCCTCCTGGCCTCCTTCACATGTACCACACACTAATGTATTCAGAATGCTTGAGGGTGGGTGGGTCAATATAAAACAAATCCCATCCCCATGCTAAACTGTAGAGAGCGCTGGCTGGTGGACAAGATTAACATAAAACTAACTGTCCAGTCTCTCTTCTATAGGGGTTCAAGCAGCAGCAGCACATGCCTGGGGTGGTGGAGACAGGAGGGGCTATAGGACAGATGCTGTAGTGTGTACACTACTGTACCTCCAGGGCATTTAGATGACTGGATTTAGCTCCATAATGCATCAATAATCAGTTTAAATTCAATTAATACTTGATCTCCTCAGGGGCTAAGTAACACCCTGGACTGTTCTCTCTATGATTGGAGAGTGTCTGTGCAATTGTCTGTACAAATGTGATGTTGTTCATTGATCATGTTTGTTTGTGTGGTCACTGTGTAGAAGATGACTCCCCCCAGGGCCTCTGGCAATAGTCACTCACAGTTAGAGGTGTTATTGTAGCCTCCTAGTGCTCAATGGGAGAGCACACTGTCTCCATCTATTTTACCCTTGTCTGTCATTCTCAGTCACTGTTAAATTGGCAGGCGGGGTGTCACATTGTCTCACACTGTCCGCCATAGTGCTCAGAGGAGAGCCACACAGACTTGACTAGACACACCTCTGGACTCTACTGGACTAGAAACACCCCTGGGCTCTGTACTAGTCTGTCTTGGGAGGGAAAGGGGAGGGAGTGAGAATTTCTATCTTCCCTTTCTCTCCCACCTTTGTCTCTTTCTCTTGACTCTTGCTGCTCCGCAGAGTGAGAGAGTAGAGTGAGAGAGAAGAAACCGGTAATTCACATTCAAAGGTTTTATTTCCAATTTAACAAATGCATAACAGGGATTTAAGTACAGAACATTATCGCACCTATATGTCTGTTGCTCTTCTGTGAGCCTTTTCATTTTCTTCAGAACTGGCAGCAATTATGTAGAAAGTTACCCAACCAACAGACCACTTTAACTAAAACTACATTCTCAGTAATGGCTACAGAAACATTTAACTTTTGTGGTTGTTTTATCAACCTTAGTTGAATGCACTGACTGAAGTTTCTCTGGATACAAGTGTCTTCTAAACCACTAAAATGTTTTTTTTTTTAATAACACTTGCAGAGCATGCTGGGTATTATTCTAATGAACTCTGCCCCCAAACAAGACAACTTTTAGACTAAACTAATTTTGGTCAGGTGATTTCTGCATGAAGTATTCTGGTTCACATCAATTAAGTATAATTTACAAGAGACACTACATTCTGGCATAAAACATGAATTGATTATGTAATGTTAACACATTATGATAAAGCAAAACATAATGGCAGCCAAAATCTTTTTTTGTTGTGTAGAATAATGAATCATGCCTGCATTTTTTTGAAGTCCTTTCTCATAGCAGGTTACTTTCCTTGCTTATTGTGTTTGGAGGTCAGCTTTTGAACTGTGCATAGCACTCATATTTTTTGTTAATGTATATAAATGAATTGCGTGTGTGTGTGTCTTTCTGCATGAAGGTCTACTTGTGTGTTCGATACGCCCCAGAATGCTGACGTCTTGGTTCACCTGCTCCACCATCCCACAGATCCGTCAGTAACATGTTGTTAATCGGTGCAGTGCCATCTCTGCCTTCTCTACACCACACCTATCAAGCACCACACCTATTGACCTTCATTAACATCAGCATTGAATTAAGGACACCTACCTTGCAAGGGCACCTACATTCATGTAGACTTAGCTGGCTGCTGTATTATTTTTTTATTCATCATTTGAAGTTATATACAGTGCGTTCAGAAAGTATTTAGTCACCTTGACTTTTTCCAAATTTAGTTACATTACAGCCTTATTCTAAAATGCCGTTTTTTTCTCTCATCAATCTACACACAAATACCCCATAATGACAAAGCAAAAAGAAGTAAACATATTTTTTTTTGCAAATGTATAATAAAAAAAACACATCATATTTACATAATTATTCAAACCCTTTACTCAGTACTTTTTTGAAGCATCTTTGGCAGCGGTTACAGACTTGAGTCTTATTGGGTATGATTCTACAAGCTTGGCCCACCTGTATTTGGGGAGTTTCTCCCATTCTTCTCTGCAGATCAAAAACGTCCCTTTTTCAGGACCCTGTCTTTCAAAGAGAATTCGTAAAAATCCAAAACTTCACAGATCTTCATTGTAAAGGGTTTAAACACTGTTTCCCACGCTTGTTCAATGAACCATAAACAATTAATGAACATGCACCTGTGAAACGGTCGTTAAGACCCTAACAGCTTACAGACGGTAGACAATTAAGGTCACAGTTCTGAAAACTTAGGACACTGAAGAGGCTTTTCTACTGACTCTGAAAAACACCTAAACAAAGATGCCTAGGGTCCCTGCTCATCTGCGTGAACGTGCCTTAGGCATGCTGCAAGGAGGCATGAGGACTGCAGATGTGGCCAGCCAAATATATTGCAATGTCCGTACTGTGAGATGCCTAAGACAGTGCTACAGGGAGACAGGATGGACAGCTGTTCGTCCTCGCAGTGCAGACCACGTGTAACAACACCTGCACAGGATCGGTACAGCTGGACATCACACCTGCGGGCCAGGTACAGGATGGCAATAGCAACTGCCCGAGTTACACTAGGAACGCACAATCCCACCATCAGTGCTCAGACTGTCCGCAATATGCTGAGAGAGGCTGGACAGAGGGCTTGTAGGCCTGTTGTAAGGCAGGTCCTCACCAGACATCACTGACAACAACATCGCCTATGGGCACAAACCCACCGTCGCTGGACCAGACAGGACTGTCAAAAAGTGCTCTTCACTGACGAGTCGCGGTTTTGTCTCACCAGGGCGGATGGTCGGATTTGCGTTTATCGTCGAAGGAATGAACGTTACACCAAGGCCTGTACTCTGGAGCGGGATCGAGGTGGAGGGTCCATCATGGTCTGGGGCGGTGTCACAGCATCATCGGACTGAGCTTATTGTCATTGCAGGCAATCTCAACACTGTGCGTTACAGGGAAGACATCCTCCTCCCTCATGTGGTACCCTTCCTGCAAGGCTCATCCTGACTTGACCCTCCAGCATGACAATGCCACCAGCCATATTGCTCGTTCTGTGCATGATTTCCTGCAAGACAGGAATGTCAGTGTTCTGCCATGGCCAGCGACGAGCCCGTATCTAAATCCCATTGAGCACGTCTGGGACCTGTTGGATCGGAGCCTCCCCCCCCCCCCAGAAATATCCGGGAACTTGCAGGTGCCTTGGTGGAAGAGTGGGGTAACATCTCACAACAAGAACTGGAAAATCTGGTGCAGTCCATGATGAGGAAATGCACTGCAGTAATTAATGCAGCTGGTGGCCACACCAGATACTGACTGTTACTTTTGATTTTGAGCCCCCCTTTGTTCAGTGACACATTATTCCATTTCTGTTAGTCACATGTCTGTGGAACTTGTTCAGTTTGTCTCAGTTGTTGAATCTTGTTAGGTTCTTAAAAATATTTACACATGTTAAGTTTGCTGAAAATAAACACAGTTGAATGTGAGGATGTTTCTTTTTCATTTATATATATATATATATATATATTTTTATTTATTTAACCTTTTTATGTCACTAGGCAATCAGTTAAGAACAAATTATTATTTACAATGATTGCCTTATATGCCAGGTCGCAATTGTAAATGAGAACGTGTTCTCAATTTGCCTACCTGGTTAAATAAAGGTTAAATAAATAAAAAAATAAAAATATATGAACTGTAACTATGAAATTGTTTCATGTTGCGTTTATATTTTTGTTCAGTTTAAATGCCGTAGAGGAAGGCCTTAGGCTAGGCGTGCCTCAAGCGACCCAATTTCACCGGATGTTGATCCGGTGAAATTGGAGAGCGCCAAATTCAAATTACAGAAATCGTAATATTAAACATTCATGAAAATACAAGTGTCATACATCATTTAAAAGCTCAACTTCTTGTTAATCCAGCCACGTTGTCAGATTTCAAAAAGGCTTTACGGCGAAAGCACACATACGATTATCTGAGGACAGCGCCCCACATACAAGGGCATTAAAAACATTTTCCAACTAAGCAGATGCATCGCGAAAGTCAGAAACAGCGATAAAATAAATCCCTTGCCTTGTAAAGATCTTTATCTGGTTGCAATCACAAGGGTCCCAGTTACATAACAAATGGTTCTTTTGTTCGATAAAGTCCTTTATATCCCAAAAAAGTAAGTTTTATTTGGCACGCTTCATTCCATAATCCACCTGTTTCCCCTCATTCAAAATGCATACAAAATCAATCCCAAACGTTACCAATAAACTTGGTCCAAACATGTCAAACAACGTTCCTAATCAATCCTCAGGTACCCTAATATATAAATAAACGATACAATTTAAGATGGAAAATAGTTTATTCAATACCGGAGATAAATAGTGCGCGCCCTCACCAGAGCGAGTCAAACATTTTCCAACCAAGCAGATGCATCACGAAAGTCAGAAATAGCGATAAAATAAATTGCTTACCTTTTAAGATCTTCATCTTTTTGCAATCCCAAAGGTCCCAGTTACACAATGAATGGTCATTTTGTTAAATATAACGTCCTTCTTTATACCCCAAAAATGTGTGTTTATTTGGCACGTTTGATTCAGAAATACACCTGTTTCAACTCGCCCAACATGCCTACAAACGAATGTAAAAAGTTACCTGTAAACTTGGTCCAAACATTTCAAACAACATTTCTAATCCAACCTCAGGTACCCTAATATATGTAAATAATCGATACACTTTAAGACGGAATAAACTATTTTCAATACCGGAGAAAAACGAGGAGAGCGCACTAATTCACGCGCACCAAAAGACTAGAGTCCTTCTGAATGACACTTAGAAAGAATACGAATACTTCTTCATTTTTCGGGAGAAAAAAGACAACAAACCATTTTAAATACTGTTGACATCTAGTGGAAGCCATAGGAACTGCAATCTGGGTCCTAATAATTAGGCTTTCCCATAGAAAAGCATTGGAAAGTCCAATGACCTCAACAACAAACAATTCCTGGATAGATTGTCCTCGGGCTTTTGCCTGCCCAATCAGTTCTGTTATACTCAGACATTATTTGAAATGTTTTACAAACTTTAGAGTGTTTTCTATCCAATACTACCATGCATATGCATATCCTAGCTTCTGGGCCTGAGTAACAGTTTACAGGCAGTTTACTTTGGGCACCTCAGTCATCCAAACTTCTGAATACTGCCCCCTAGCCTTAAAGTTAATTAATAGGGAGTTAAGAAAACTAGGTGAGATGCCTGCTTCGGTAATTCTACCCTATACACACTCTGTTTGCTAGCGTTTATGTGTTCAGACATATACTTTCCCAGCCACACTGGCACCCTGTGTTTTCTTCACCTTCCCCACCCCTCACTTTCATCCTCTTTTCTTGCGACACCCACTCCTATACATTAAACAAATCTTTGCCTGTGTCTTTCTGGTCCCTTACAGTCGGTCACATGGTATACCATACTATGGGAGTCAACGATTAATGCCTTCATTTTTTTGTGTGTGTACTTCTTTTACAAACGAACAACTTATAGATGCACACAATGACTAAATGTCATCTGCTCAGACCCGCATGCTCACACCCCCATCTCTAGTGCCTGCATTATTGTATGCCACACGGCCTTAAATTGTGTCAATTCGTTTTTCTCAGTCGCCCATGCTGTCAATATTTAAATAATAAATCATTTAGATTTTTCCATTGTGTTAATGATGGTGATTAATTTCCATGTTCTTAGTATACGTTTTTTCAAGATGAGTGATAAGAGACCCAATGGGCTAGATGATTATCTCACTACACCCCCATATGCCTTGTCTTGAAATATGGATTAAAAGTAAGTTTCAATTGTAATACTTCTGACCGACAACTTTCTACCTCCATCCACAACTTCTGCACTTTATAGCATTCCCAGAAAGCATGGATTATTGAGTCATTATTCGTTTTATACTTAAGACATGACTCTGCCATTGTGGTGTAGAATTTGTGATCCTATTCACCTGAAGCAAACTAAAATCACACCCAAAGGGCCAATGGATGCCGAGCCTGCTCGCGGAAGCCCCGCCTTCCTGGTTATAATATCGGGGCTCACATTTCCTAAATTCTTTGCTCTTCAGCTCACCTGAAGGAAGAATGTGTCATGCAATTTACAAAAATGTCAAGCCCACAAAGGCTATGAGATTGGGCTCTGACTTAGGTGTCTGTTAGTGGGAAGAGAGTATTCATCCCCCTAGATGTTGTGAGTTTTGGGTCTGGGCATTGGTTTTTGTGTTTGCTAAAAGAAAGCTACTTTATGGTTTGCTTGTGCAGCCAAAGCTGTCTTATTTGGGTAAGATTTGTGTTGGCTAAAAAACCTACTACTTTCTGCTTTGATTGTGTAGCCAGTGCTTCCTTGCTTAAGATGGCCAGTGGTAAGAGTAAGTTCAAAAAGGCTAACCAGCTGAGTTTGAACCTCTGACCGTGACTTAGGGCAGGTGGTTTCACAATGAAAATTAACAATACTCACAAGGGCTGTCCTGGGGTGAAAACACGCTCAGGAGGCCTTAGCTCGGGGCCAGTTCAAGTGACCATTGTCTTTGGCTGGGCTGAACTTCCATTGGGAGTAGGGCTGACTTTGTGAAGAAAGTTGGTGGTCGGCGTTGATAGGGGTGTCTTCCCAGCCGAGTGAGGCTCATTCCAGTGTTCAGAGTTCGGGGATGAAATACTATCCCTGATTGGGTCTAGAGGCTTTTCAAAGTGTGAATCGAATGATTCAGTCCTGGGCAGCCTGAAGTCAGGGGTTTGGATTCGGCGGGGGAGAGTGAACCTTTTGGTGGTGAATACGCCTTTTAATGGCGTTTTCTCTCCCGCAGAGGAGTTCCTCCAGGTTTGGGGGAAGGTATTTACCTTCTGTCCCTGCAGCGGTGAAGCATTGCTTTACCCCTGTTTAAAGATTTCTCAGAAGTGTTGTGTTACTTATCTCTAAAGGCTAACCCAGTGTGGGCCAGGAATCAGAACGCACAGTTTCTTCCCCACGTTCAGACACACGGTTGTCAGGAGTAGTGAATATGAAAACAAGCATGACGAAAATAACCAAATGATCCCAGTCCTCAGGGTGGCACTCTGCCCCTTCGGGAAAGAATGTATGGCTAACTGGTAGCGTGCTCCATCCAGTGGCGTCATTACCTCAATGGTCCCGAGGTCCTAGCGCCTGTCTTGAGAGAGGAGATTTCCTCTCTCCTTTAAAAGCAGGCTATTCGGGTGGTCCCCATGTCAGAAGTACAGAGGGGTTGGCACAGTTTATACTTCTTAGTTCCCAAGAGCGATGAAATATTGTGTTCCATCCTGGACGTGTTTTAAACAAGCACCTCAAGGTTGCAAGTTCCAAATGCTCACACATCGTCGGCTATTGCAGTCGGAGCGTCCCACGAAGTGTAGACTGCAGCCTTCGGTGGTGGCCCTGATATCGGACCTGTTTGGCAGGGCCGACGTAGATCTTACGCATCGCGAGAAAACGGCTTTGGCGTATCAGTGGCCTCGAACCCTGTTCTATGCGTTCCTCCGGTGGTCCTGATTCAGGCCACTGTGTAGAGGGTCTGTTGACAATTTTGGTGGCTTCCCGTTGGCCTAGACGACCCTAGTTCCCGGAGACCATCCATCTGTTGGGCGAGGACCCGTGTGGGGCTCTGTATTGTCGGGATATATTGTCCCAGGCAAATGGGAGAGTTTGGCACCCGCAACCGAAGATAAGAGGATCGGTGGGTTTGGCTTCTGAAAGGTTAAATTTCACGGCTAGGGGTTAAGCCTCGAACATGATTATGACTGTACAGTCAGCGCGTGCGTCCTCTACGAGAGGATTGTGTACATTTAAGTGGCGTGCTTTTGAGGGTTGGTGTCAAGTTAAAGGAGTTTCTCCCTTTGAGAGGTCTTTGGTGGACATTTTAATGTTCTTACAAGATAATTTTGAGCAGGGCTTTTCTTTTTCCACATTGAAGGTTTAAATGGCAGCTATCTCAGGTGTCATGTAGCGGTTGACGGCTTTACCCCGGGGTCTCATCCTCTGGTGGTGCAGTTACTGAAGGCCCCCGGGGTCTCATCCTCTGGTGGTGCAGTTACTGAAGGCCCCCGGGGTCTCTTCCTCTGGTGGTGCAGTTACTGAAAGGCCTATGGCACTGACCTGAGATCTGGCTTTGGTCCTGTACTCTCTGTGTGAGCCTCCATTTGAACTATTGGAGTCTGTAGACCTGAAGGTCCTTTCCTACAAGACTGCCCTGCTCATGGTCTTGACGTCGCACTCAGTACACTCTTCCTGTTTGGAGTTTGCGCCTGGCAACTCCAAAGTGATGTTACATCCTAATGCAGCTTTTGCTCCCATGGTTATGTCTTACAGGTCCCTGGCTTTCAAGCTGTTCCCTTTTTCACCTCCTCTGTTTGCTTTCAGTGAACAACAGAGGTTGTGCTTTGGAAAGGACCAAGGTTATCCACATTTGTGACCAGCTCGGGGTAGGGCCACTTCCAAGCAGCATCTTTCTCAATGGATTGTGGAGGCTATCTCCCTGGCATACAGTGGCAAGAAAAAGTATGTGAGTCTTGTGGAATTACCTGGAGTTCTGCATTAATTGGTCATCAAATTTGATCTGATCTTCATCTAAGTCACAACAATAGACAAACATAGTGTGCTTAAACTAATAAAACACAAATTATTGTAGTTTTTGGTGTCTATTTTAACAGATATTTAAACATTCACAGTGTAGGTTGGAAAAAGTATGTGAACCCCAAGGCTAATGAGTTCTCCAAAAGCTAATTGGAGTCATGAGTCAGCTAACCTGGAGTCTAATCAATGAGACGAGATTGGAGATGTTGCTTAGAGCTGCCTTGCCCAATTAAAAACACTCACAAAATTTGAGTTTGCTATTCACAAGAAGCATTGCCTGATGTGAACCATGCCTCGAACAAAATAGATCTCAGAAGACCTAAGATTAAGAATTGTTGACTTGCATAAAGCTGGAAAGGGTTACAAAAGTATCTCTAAAAGCCTTGATGTTCATCAGTCCACAGTAAGATAAATGGAGAAAGTTAAGCACTGTTGCTACGCTCCCTAGGAGTGGCCGTCCTGCAAAGATGACTGCAAGACCACAGTGCAGAATGCTCAAAGAGGTTAAGAAGAATCCTAGAGTGTCAGCTAAAGATGTACAGAAATCTCTGGAACATACAGATAATTATAAGACTCAAGTTACAAATGCTGGTAAACACTCAAATACATTTAGTAAAAAAATTCACAAAAGTAATGCAATGGGCCTTTACTAGTCCTGTATTAGCGGACTGATAGACATCTACAGTGTGGGCAATTTTTTCCTTTCTGCCTGTGTTCAGTTGAAAGGTGATTAGTGTGTGTACACAAAAACAGTTTAACTTAGAGACAAAGGGGTGATTAGTCACTAAGTGTTTATTGCGTTAACCTCCCATAAAGTTCCTAAACACAACACACGTGTATCTCTTAGTACCCCGTAAACACCCCCTGCTATGTTTATTAGTGTAATAATAAGGTTTTATTAAAGGAACAGGCAGCGTTTAAAGACATAATCACGCCTCAGACAACAGGCAGGAAAACAATAGGCTCGAGATTGCTTGTGGCTCAGAGCGCTCTGTAGGGGCAGGACTGGCTGACCGACCGACTAACTGACTGGTTATACAGCAGGCTGGCTGGCTGACTGGCTGGCTGACTGGCTGGCTGATTGTGGTTGGACTCTAAATCAGATTATTGTGAAGGAGGGCCGGGCTCCCTAAAAAGTGCTACTCATATTGGACCGTCTCCAGATTTGTAATGTTTTATGTGTTTTGTATGATGTCAACCTAATAAAGGGTTTTAAATTAAAATGTTCTTCTCTCTCCCTCCCTCCCCCAGGTGTGTGTTCTCTGGTGGGTAACACCATACTACTCTATGTCTCCTATAATAAGAATATGCTGCTGAAACCAGCAGAGTTCTTCATTATTAACCTGGCTGTCAGTGACCTGGGCATGACCCTTAGCCTCTACCCCCTGGCTGTGACATCTAGTATCTACCACAGGTTGGTTAGATACAAATACCTACACGTGCATACATACATGCATATTAAACAGATTCATACACTCACTCAGCTGATTTACTATCTGAGTAATAACAACTCTCTCGGTTCCTTCCTGCATCTCCCCCTCTCTCTCCCCCTTCCCCTCCCTCTGCCCATCCGCCTCTCCTCTCTCTCTCCCAGGTGGTTGTATGGTAAGACTGTGTGTCTGGTCTATGCCTTCTGTGGAGTGTTGTTTGGTATCTGCAGTCTGACCACCCTGACCATCCTCAGTACTGTGTGCTGCCTCAAGGTCTGCTACCCTCTCTATGGTAAGACCACAGCACCGCTGACCTCAACATGACCATCTTGGACCCACACTATGACAGTCTCTTGTTGTTATTGTCTCTGACCAAACTACGACCACTCTACAACTGTCTGACCACATGACCGTCTATATCTGTGACTGTTTCTGCAATATGAATTGCAGAATGTGCTCTTTTGACCACATAAGCATCAAACATCACTGTTCTGATTCTGACCACACTATGGCTGACTGTGTATGATCCCTCCCCCACAGGTAACGGGTTCAGCCCAGACCATGGTCGTATCCTGATAGCGTGTGCGTATGCCCTGGTGTTTGCCTGTTCCCCTCTAGCCCATTGGGGTGCATACGGCCTAGAGCCCTACGGAACGGCCTGCTGTATCGACTGGCAGGTTCGTCTCCTCTTATTTATTCTGTCTATTACTTTGTTCATGGAGTCTTTGTTACTATTTAACACTTTAGATTATTAATTTATAGTCGTCAGTGGAACCCCAAAGGTTATGAATGAACTGTTTGTACATTTTAACTTACAGCATTATCTGACACACTTTCAAAGTAAGTCGCTAAGGGCGATTTGACATAAATACAAATCATCATTCATTCATTCTACAGCGGTCCAACCGGGACAGTGTGGCGAGGTCCTACACGGCGGCACTGTTCCTCTGCTGCTACGTCCTGCCCTGCTGTGTCATCACTTCCGCCTACTCACAGCTCCTGGTCACGGTCAGGGAGTCACGGAGAGCAGTGGAGCAACACGTCTCACAACAAACACACATGGGGAATGTACAGACCACCATAGTGAAGGTAACGGTATAGGATACACACACGTCATTAAAGATGGAATCCGCAGTAGGGGAAACAGTGCCACTGCCCCACCTATGTTGTTATTCTTTTAGATTTTTGGATGAAGCGGAGGTGAGGAGCATCGCGTAATGATGTATGAGGGGAAGAAAACTGTGTTCCCGGAAGTATCGCGATGTTGAGCCAATGGGCTTAGAAACTCTGTGGCGATAGTCAGACTATTTCCTCAATACGCTTTAACTACCTGGCTCAATGCAGCTACGACACGCCAATCACTATGCAATAAAGGTTTCTCTCCTGAATGGACAGAACAGTTTAGCTTGACTTTTTAATGGTCCCAGACTGGGCTTGGTATGCAGTAGCTTTGTCTCTCTTTGAAAAGTCATATTTCACATTTGCAGCAAAGAATACATTTCCTTGACATCTAACAAACTGTACCAAGACTATTGAATCCTTTATGTAGAATAATGGTTGTTTCTGTCTCGCTCTCTCTGTCTCTCTCCTCTTTCTGACTATCTCTGTCCCCTCCCTCCCTCTAGCTCAGTGTGGCGGTGTGTATTGGTTTCTTCACAGCGTGGAGTCCCTACGCCCTGGTCTCCATGTGGGCAGCGTTTGGTCACATGGACTCCATCCCTCCGATGGCGTTTGCCATCCCTGCCGTGTTTGCTAAGTCCTCAACCCTCTACAACCCTCTACAACCCTCTGGTCTATCTGCTGCTGAAGCCCAACTTCCGCCACCTCTTGTCTAAAGACTTTCACTCCCTCCACAGGGCCTGTGTTTTCCAGTGTCGCTGTGTCTGCCACCTCTTGTCTAAAGACCTTCACTCCCTCCACAGGGCCTGTGTTTTCCAGTGTCGCTGTGTCTGCCACCTGTTGTCTAAAGACTTTCACTCCCTCCACAGGGCCTGTGTTTTCCAGTGTCGCTGTGTCTGCCACCTCTTGTCTAAAGACTTTCACTCCCTCCACAGGGCCTGTGTTTTCCAGTGTCGCTGTGTCTGCCACCTCTTGTCTAAAGACTTTCACTCCCTCCACAGGGCCTGTGTTTTCCAGTGTCGCTGTGTCTGCCACCTGTTGTCTAAAGACCTTCATTCCCTCCACAGGGCCTGTGTTTTCCAGTGTCGCTGTGTCTGCCACCTGTTGTCTAAAGACTTTCACTCCCTCCACAGGGCCTGTGTTTTCCAGTGTCGCTGTGTCTGCCACCTCTTGTCTAAAGACTTTCACTCCCTCCACAGGGCCTGTGTTTTCCAGTGTCGCTGTGTCCGCCACCTGTTGTCTAAAGACTTTCACTCCCTCCACAGGGCCTGTGTTTTCCAGTGTCGCTGTGTCTGCCACCTGTTGTCTAAAGACTTTCACTCCCTCCACAGGGCCTGTGTTTTCCAGAGTCGCTGTGTCTGCCACCTGTTGTCTAAAGACTTTCACTCCCTCCACAGGGCCTGTGTTTTCCAGTGTCGCTGTGTCCGCCACCTCCGCCGCTTCTACTACCACTCCGTCCTTGCCGTTACGCTACGCTGGCTATGCCCGCGGGGATCAGAATCAAACTCCGCCCCCAATGTGGTCACCACTGCTGCCGCAGCCCACGCAGTGCTATGCTCCTCGCAATGCCCCTGCAAGCACTGCCAGGATACGTTTGAGTGTTTTAAACAGTATCCGAGATGTTGTCATGTCAACGTGAACACTGTACAGCTCTCACTACAGGATAGTGTGTTTCCTGTTGTACCCCCCGCACTAGGCCCTCCCGTAACCCCGGGCAAAACTCCACCCCCGGTCCCCAACGCAAAAAAAGAGTGTACGCGTCATTGTAAGAGGTAGGAAGAGCTCAGAGATAGACAGTCTAGAGATCACCTTGGAGACAGTCCCCTCCCACTACAAGGCTGCCAGACCCTGAGAAACACACAGACCTTTATACACACACGTACACAGCCTCTCTTTTATGAATGTATTTTCTTAACATCTTTGTCTTAAGACAAATATGTGTTTGTTTTTTTACGAATGTCTGTAAGGTAAATCTGTGCCATTTTCCAAATGAAAATTGACTATTAATATATGAGTTTATTTATTTATTCATTAGTTAGTTGTATTGTATGTCTCATTGAATAGGTCAAAATGTTGCAACAGGTTCTTATCCATTTAACCAGTACTACTTCACCCATCAGATGTGAGCAGAGGTAGACCTCAACCAACCAGCTCAGAGTTGAGGTGCACCTCAACCAATCAATGGCAATCCCTTTAGTTTTTGGGTATGAAGAGAAATAAGATGATCATGACTGGTTTCAATTATAGTTTACATATTTTCGAAATAATTTGTTGACAGTACATATTAACAATATTGGTGTGTTGATGATGATAAACTTACTTAAAGAGAACATATTGTTCAGAGCAAAGCTGTGTTTGACACCTTTTCTTTTTCAACATTGATATTTTACTCTCTCAGAGTTACTAAAGGCATAAGCTTTCAACATGTCCCTTTTGTCCACTGTTGTTTCTCTACAGTGTTACAGTTGAAGTCGGAAGTTTACATACACCTTAGCCAAATACATTTAAACTCAGTTTTTCACAATTCCTGACATTTAATCCTAGTAAAAATTCCCTGTTTTAGGTCAGTTAGGATCACCACTTTATTTTAATTATGTGAAATGTCAGAATAATAGATATAATGATTTATTTCAGCTTTTATTCCTTTCATCACATACCCTGTGGGTTAGATGTTTGCATACACTCAATTAGTATTTGGTAGCATTGCCTTTAAATTGTTTAACTTGGGTCAAACGTTTTGGGTAGCCTTCCACAAGCTTCCCACAATAAGTTGGGTGAATTTTGGCCCATTCCTCCTGACAGAGCTGGTGTAACTGAGTCAGGTTTGTAGGCCTTCTTGTTCGCACACGCTTTTTCAGTTCTGCCCACATATTTTCTATACGATTGAGGTCAGGGCTTTGTGATGGCCACTCCAATAGCTTGACTTTGTTGTCCTTAAGCCATTTTGCCACTACTTTGTAAGTATGCCTGGGGTCATTGTCCATTTGGAAGACCCATTTGCGACCAAGCTTAAACTTCCTGACTCATGTCTTGATGTTGCTTCAATATATCCACATCATTTTCCATCAACAATTGTCCCCAAACATAACGATGGTCATTATGGCCAAACAGTTCCATTTTTCTTTCATCAGACCAGAGGACATGTCTCCAAAAAGTATGATCTTTGTCCCCATGTGCAGTTGCAAACCGTAGTCTGTCTTTTTGTGGCGGATTTGGTGCAGTGGTGTCTTCCTTGCTGAGCGGCCTTTCAGGTTATGTCAATATAGGACTCGAGTTACTGTGGATATAGATACTTTTGTACCTGTTTCTTCCAGCATCTTCACAAGGTCCTTTGCTGTTCTTCTGGGATTGATTTGCAACGAAGTACGTTCATCTCTAGGAGACAGAACGCGTATCCTTCCTGAGCGGTGTGACGGCTGCGTGGTCCCATGGTGTTTATACTTCTGTACTATTGTGTGTACCGATGAACGTGGTACCTTCAGACATTTGGAAATTGCTCCCAAGGATGAACCAGACTTGTGGAGGTCTACAATTTGAGGTCTTGGCTGATTTCTTTTGATTTTTTCCATGATGTCAAGCAAAGAGGCACTGAGATCAAATTGTATTTGTCACATACACATGGTTAGCAGATGTTAATGCGAGTGTAGCGAAATGCTTGTGCTTCTAGTTCCGACAATGCAGTAATAACCAACGAGTAATCTAACCTAACAATTCCACAACTACTACCTTATACACACAAGTGTAAAGGTATAAAGAATATGTACATAAAGATATATGAATGAGTGTTGGTACAGAACGGCATAGGCAAGATGCAGTAGATGGTATAGAGAACAGTATATACATATGAGATGAGTAATGTGGGGTATGTAAACATTATATTAAGTGCCATTGTTTAAAGTGGCTAGTGATACATTTTTACATCAATTCCCATTATTGAAGTGGCTGGAGTTGAGTCAGTATGTTGGCAGCGGCAACTAAATGTTAGTGGTGGCTGTTTAACAGTCTCATGGCCTTGAGATAGAAGCTGTTTTTCAGTCTCTCGGTCCCCGCTTTGATGCACCTGTACTGACCTCGCCTTCTGGATGATAGCGGGGTGAACAGGCAGTGGCTCGGGTGGTTGTTGTCCTTGATGATCTTTATGGTCTTCCTGTGACATCGGGTGGTGTAGGTGTCCTGGAGGGCAGGTAGTTTGCCCCCGGTGATGCGTTGTGCAGACCTCACTACCCTCTGGAGAGCCTTACGGTTGTGGGCGGAGCAGTTGCCGTACCAGGCAGTGATACAGCCCGACAGGATGCTCTCGATTGTACATCTGTAGAAGTTTGTGTGCTTTTGGTGACAAGCCAAATTTCTTCAGCCTCCTGAGGTTGAAGAGGCGCTGCTGCGCCTTCTTCACAATGCTGTCTGTGTGGGTGGACCAATTCAGTTTGTCCAGGATGTGTACACCGAGGAACTTAAAACTTTCCACCTTCTCCACTACTGTCCCGTCGATGTGGATAGGGGGGTGCTCCCTCTGCTGTTTCCTGAAGTCCACAATCATCTCCTTTGTTTTGTTGACGTTGAGTGAGGTCACCACCTGGGGGCGGCCCGTCAGGAAGTCCAGTACCCAGTTGCACAGGGCGGGGTCGAGACCCAGGGTCTCGAGCTTGATGGCGATTTTGGAGGGTACTATGGTGTTAAATGCTGAGCTGTAGTCGATGAACAGCATTCTCACATAGGTATTCCTCTTGTCCAGATGGGTTAGGGCAGTGTGGTTGCGATTGCGTCATCTGTGGACCTATTGGGTCGGTAAGCAAATTGGAGTGGGTCTAGGGTGTCAGGTAGGGTGGAGGTGATATGGTCCTTGACTAGTCTCTCAAAGCACTTCATGATGACGGAAGTGAGTGCTACGGGGTGGTAGTCGTTTAGCTCAGTTAGCTTTCTTGGGAACAGGAACAATAGTGGCCCTCTTGAAGCATATGGGAACAGCAGACTGGGATAAGGATTGATTGAATATGTCCGTAAACACACCAGCCAGCTGGTCTGCGCATGCTCTGAGGTTTGAAGGTAGGCCTTGAAATACATCCACAGGTACACCTCCAATTGAATCAAATGATGTCAATTAGCCTATCAGAAGCTTCTAAAGCCATGACATAATTTTCTGGAATTTTCCTCGCTGTTTAAAGGCACAGTCAACTTAGTGTATGTAAACTTCTGACCCACTGGAATTGTGATACAGTGATTTATAAGTGAAATAATCTGTAAACAATTGTTGGAAATATTACTTGTCATGCACAAAGTAGATGTCCCAACCGACTTGTCAAAACTATAGTTTGTTAACATGAAGTGGTAATGACTCCAACCTAAGTGTGTGTAAACTTCCGACTTCAACTGTATATATTTGTGTGCCAAACAGCGGCGTGGCCAAGGCTGGTCACAAAGATTTCGAACGTTTGAAAAGGTCCTGAGGATGTCGATATGAGCCCAGTCTCGTTCCATATATAAGGCAATCTCACAAGGCTTAGAGCCAGAGCACATTGCTTAGACCACAGCAGCTCCCAGTTCTTTAGTAAGCAGGGAGAGTACTCGATGATACTCAATGGAAACAGCACATTGTTTTTAAGTATTTTGTTTTAAGCCTTCCCCAAATCACAGCCCTAACCTTAACCACTCGAAATGAATACCTTAACTTAATCCTTTAAGTTGTTTCTATTTTAACCCTGTAACCACGCGAAATTAACCCTGTAATCATGCAGAATTAATGGGTAAAAAATTGATGTTCGTACAATAACGGCAAGTTAAGAAGTGAAACTATGAGATCAGGTTGGGTGACCTCTAAATATATTGATAATTTTTTCAAAAACTTACTGACAGTAAGACTTTTTGTAACAAATGCCCCTTTCCATTCAAATGGCGGGTGAACTGTTGGGATGCTGGACTCATTTTGGAGGAGATGAACGTGTGCAGATAACCTACTTCTTGAAGTGATTGTTTGACAATTGACTAGATGTGTTCATGGCACATTAAAAGGTAATCCATTTTTAGAGTTAAATGACATGTCTTTACTATAAAACCATGAATAATTTTTGTGCGCGCGCAAGTGCGTGCACACATAGGAGACCCCCAAATGTCAAGGTATAATTGGCACTCTGGATGGCACTTTCAAGTGATTTTACTGCTGTATGCTAATACCCTTTATATAAATGTTCTGGAAATGCCAATGGCACCAAAACATCTGAATTGAGTTCCAGACTCTAGAATCCTAACTTAAGATCCACACTCAGAACATGTTGACCAAACTACGCGCGTCCACCATCGTGTGCATGTTGATTTTGCCTGTCCCCACCAGACACGTTCATGAAACGCAGGTTAAAATACCAAAACTAACTGTGAACCAACTATTTTACTTTGGGGACAGGTTGAAACACACAAAACATTCATGGACATTTAGCTCGCTTGCTGTTGCTAGCTAACTTGTCCTGGGATATAAATATTGGGTTGTTTTATCTGAAATGGATAAGTTTCTTTTTTTTGCTCGATCTTTTTGACCCATTTTGAGTCACACAATTATGTGTCCTCCGACATTTAACCCACAGATAAAAGGGGGAACCTAGTTTTATTAATCTCTCCTCATTTGTTGTTGTTCTGTGGATTTTATATTGTGGTTGGCAACAATTTCCAACCTGTGTAATGTTTATGTCCAATGGCCGATGAGGACTGATGCATTTATCTATAATTGTACTTTATATGTTAAGGATTGAAAAGGATTTTCCAGTAGATTTTTGACATGATTCATGATGACTGCTTGTCGAGCTTGCTAGCTAAGATTTTGAAAGTATGTTGTTGACATGATCAATCCAATAAAAACTATGGTAGATATGTGATTTGACGTAATTTTATCTGCAGTCAATGACCTTGAGCCTTCTTGGATGGACACTTCTAATGTAACTCTATGGTAGCACCCAAGGGGCTTGAATTTTCGAGCTCTATCCGTAGATTTTGCGGTGACGTAGTGTCTCCATGAGTGACATTACCAACCCCTATGCTACGTATTCTCCGCTGGATGCCCCACCACCACAGAAAGCACTGAGCTAGACTGAAACACCTGCATTTTGAAGCTGCCTTACTCATGAAAGCAAAAAAAGAGACCATGTTTTGTATGCAGCTTTATTAACTCATTGTTTGCAAACTGATATGTGACATATACTAATGCCAAAATAACATGCAAAATAGGCAACAAAAGGGTCTCAAGGGTCGAAAATAGAAGCGCGTTGAATAACATGTATGTGTACATTTATTTTGCAACGCTCACACCGAACGCAGATGGTTTGGTCAGCATGTTAGACTTTTGTGTAATAAAAAATGTAAACCATGCAAGGATGTCAAAGGGGAACTTTTTGAGTTATGTGCATGGATCTAAAATTAGGATTCCATGTAACATTCCTTGGCCATAATGAGGATCAGTTTATGGAATGGTGCCTGATGGGAAATGTGTGAAACCTGTGTCATCAGACAGACCATGTATATAGGGAATAGGGTGTCATTTGGGACACAACCTAAATCTTGTTTACTTGGAACACAGCTGACTTGACTCAGCTGGTGTTTTTTTAAATGAATATGAATCCTTAGTTTGTAAAGACATTAAACTAACTTTGTTGTACTAATTAGACGTAACTGATGAGTGCTCGTTGAATTAACCAAATATGAAGGAAGATGCCTGTGAAATGCATGTGTTTATGAATATCCTGAATGTGAAATGTTTCTCTGAAAAAGGGAGGATGTTGGATTAAAAATTGTGAATGAGGTTATCTTCAAGCAACATATCCTCAGAAATACAGGATATAAAAAGTGTAGTTGTGTGTGTGCCACATACGTCTCGTGTCTGAGCCGTTGAATTGTGACTCCACTTTCTCTATACTGACGTTTTGTCTGTTTGATTGCCTTGCGGAGCGAATAATTACACTGTTTGTATTCTGCCAGGCACCTTGCCATGGTTAAATGCGGTGGTTCGCTCTTTCAGTTTTGTGTGACTGCTGCCATCGATCCACGGTTTCTGGTTAGGGTATGTTTTAGTCACAGTGGGTACAACATCTTCTATACACTGATAAACTCAGTCACCGTAACAGTATAATTGTCAATATTATTATCGGACGCTACCCGGAACATATCCCAGTCAGCGTGATCAAAACAATCTTGAGGCGTGGATTCTGATCGGTCAGACCAGCGTTTAATAGTCCTTAGCATGGGTTTCTTCCTGTTTTGAGTTTCTGCCTATAGGAAGGGAGGATAAAAATGGAATCGTGGTCAGATTTGCCAAAAGGAGCGTGGGGGAGGGCCTTGTAGGCATCCTGGAAGTTGGAGTAGCAGTGGTCGAGTGTTTTAGCAGTGCGAGTACTACAGTCAGTGTTGATAGAACTTCAGCAGCATTTTGCTGCTTTGTTAAAATCCCCAGCGACAATAAATGCGGCCTCATGATATGTGGTTTCCAGTTTGCATAAAGACCAGTGAATATCTTTTGAGGGGCGTCGTGGTATCAGTTTGAGGGTGGATATACACGGCTGTGACTATAACCGAAGAGAGTTCTCTTGGGAGATAATACAATCTGCATTTGATTGGAAGGTATTCTAGGTCGGGTGAACAAAAGAACTTGAGTTCCTGCATGTTATCACAATCACACCATGAGTCGTTAATCATGAAACACACTCCCGCCCTTCTTATTCCCGGAGAGATATTTATTCCTGTCTGTGCGATGAACTGAGAACCCAACTGGCTGGACGTACAGTACTCAGTATATTCCGAGAGAGCCATGTTTCCGTGAAACAATATGTTACAATCCGTGATGTCTCTCTGGAAAGAAATTCTTGCGCCTAAGCTTGTCAGCTTTGTTATCCAGAGACTGAACATTAGCGAGTAATATACTCGGAAGCGGTGGGTGGTGTGTGCGCCTCCTACATCGGACTAGAAAACTACTCCGAGTACCTCTCCTCCACTAGCGGTGTTTTGGATCGGCCTCTGGAATCAGTTCAATTGACCTGGGGAGTGCGAACAAAGGATCTGATTCGGGAAAGCTACATTCCTGGTAGTAATGCTGGTAGTGCTGGTGAGTTACCACTGCTCTGATATCCAATAGTTCTTGCCGGCTCTGTAATAACACAAAACATTTTCTGGGCTAATAATGTAAGAAATAATACATAAAAAAAAAAAAATACTGCTAAGTTTCCTAAGAACTAGAAGCACGGTAGCCCTCGCTGTCTGCACCATTTTCAATCAATCAATCAATCAAGTTTATTTTATATAGCCCTTCGTACATCAGCTAATATCTCGAAGTGCTGTACAGAGACCCAGCCTAAAACCCGAAACAGCTAGAATGCAGGTGAAGAAGCACGGTGGCTAGGAAAAACTCCCTAGAAAGGCCAAAACCTAGGAAGAAACCTAGAGAGGAACCAGGCTATGAGGGGTGGCCAGTCCTCTTGTGGCTGTGCCGGGTGGAGATTATAACAGAACTATGCCAAGATGTTCAAAAATGTTCATAAGTGACAAGCATGGTCAAATAATAATCATGGATAATTTTCAGTTGGCTTTTCATAGCCGATCATTAAGAGTTGAAAAACAACAGGTCTGGGACAGGTGGCGGTTCCATAACCGCAGGCAGAACAGCTGAAACCGGAAGAGCAGCAAGGCCAGGCGGACTGGGGACAGCAAGGAGCCACCACGCCCGGCAGTCCCGACGTATGGTACCAGGGCTCAGGTCCTCCGAGAGAAAGAAAGAGAGAAGGAGAAAATTAGAGAGAGCCAAGATTTTCAAAATGTTCATAAATGACAAGCATGGTCAAATAATAATCAGGAATAAATCTGTTGGCTTTTCATAGCCGATCATTAAGAGTTGAAAACAGCAGGTCTGGGACAGGTAGTGATTCCGTAACCGCAGGCAGAACAGTTGAAACTGGAATAGCAGCAAGGCCAGGTGGACTGGGGACAGCAGGGAGTCGTCATGCCCGGTAGTCCTGACGTATGGTCCTAGGGCTCAGGTTCTCAGAGAGAGAGAAAGAAAGAGAGAACGAGAGAATTAGAGAAAGCATACTTAAATTCACACAGGACACTGGATAAGACAGGAGAAGTACTCCAGGTTTAACCAACTGACCCTAGCCCCCCGACACAAACTACTGCAGCATAAATACTGGAGGCTGAGACAGGAGCGGTCAGGAGACACTGTGGCCCCATCCGAAGATACCCCCGGACAGGGCCAAATAGGAAGGATATAACCCCACCCACTTTGCCAAAGCACAGCCCCCGCACCACTGGAGGGATATCTTCAACCACCAACTTATAATCCTGAGACAAGGCCGAGTATAGCCAACAAAGATCTCCACCACAGCACAAACCAAGGGGGGGCGCCAACCCAGACAGGAAGATCACGTCAGTAACTCAACCCACTCAAGTGACGCACCCCTCCCAGGGACGGCATGAAAGAGCACCAGTAAGCCAGTGACTCAGCCCCTGTAATAGGGTTAGAGGCAGAGAATCCCAGTGGAGAGAGGGGAACCGGCCAGGCAGAGACAGCAAGGGCGGTTCGTTGCTCCAGAGCCTTTCCGTTCACCTTCACACTCCTGGGCCAGACTACACTCAGTCATATGACCTACTGAAGAGATAAGTCTTAGGTAAATACTTAAAGGTTGAGACCGAGTCTGCGTCTCTCACATGGGTAGGCAGACTGTTCCATAAAAATTGAGATCTATAGGAGAAAGCCCTGCCTCCCGCTGTTTGCTTAGAAATTCTAGGGACAATTAGGAGGCCTGCGTCTTGTGACCGTAGCGTACGTATTGGTATGTACGGCAGGACCAACTCGGAAAGATAGGTAGGAGCAAGCCCATGTAACGCTTTATAGGTTAACAGTAAAACCTTGAAATCAGCCCTTGCAATCAAGTTTTGGGTAGAGTGGGTAGTGGGTAGAGTCCAGTGGGTGTGCATAGAGTCAGTGCAAAAGAGTTAGTTAAAGGGTCAATTCAGGTACTGTAGTCCGGGTAGCTATTTAGAGGCCTTGTTTAGCAGTCTTATTTTTGGGGTATTTTATTAGAATCCCCATTAGCTGTAGCGAAAGCAGCAGCTACTCTTCCTGGGGTCCACATGAAACATGACATAATACACAACGTTAATAGACAAGAACAGCTCAAGGACAGAACTACATACATTTAAAAATGGCACACAGCCTACATATCAATACGTACACAAAATATCAAGGTCAAATAGGGGACAGGCGTTGAGGTGTTGCATTATCTGTTTTTTTTTATCAGGTTTGCTGTTCATTTTAACAGATGGAAGGGAGTTCCATTCAATAATGGCTCTATATAATAATGTACTCTTTCTTGAATTTGTTCTGGACCTGGGGACTGAGAGAACACCCCTGGTGGCATGTCTGGTGGGGTAAGTGTGTGTCAAAGCTGTGTGTAAGTTGACAATGCAAACAATTTGGAATTTTCAACACATTAATGTTTCTTATGAAAAGAAGTGATGCAGTCAGTCTCTCCTCAACTCTTATCCAAGAGAGACTGGCATGCATAGTATTTATATCAGCCCTCTGATTACAATGAAGAGCAAGACGTGCCACTCTGTTCTGGGCCAGCTGCAGCTTAATTAACTAGGTCTTTCTTTGCTGCACTTGACCATATGACTAGACAATAATCAAGATATGAAAAACCTAGAGCCTGCATGACTTGCTTTTTTGGAGTGTGGTACAAAAAAAACTGAGCATCTCTTTATTATGGACAGACCTTATGGATTGGGGGTAGAAGCTGTTCAGGGTCCTGTTGGTTCCAGACTTGGTGCACTGGTATAGCTTGTCGTGCACTAGCAGAGAGAAGTCTGTGGCTGGAGTCTTTTTTTGGGCCTTCCTCTGATACGGCCTGGTATAGAGGTCCTGGATGGCAGGAAGCTCAGAGAGTCAAGAAATGTATGTAGATCCGTGTGCGCGTGCCTATGTCCCTCTCCCAGTGTCCCCCTGCGACTGGACTGCCAGTGTCTTGTTTTAACCAGGCAGATTGACAGATATGAGAGAGTGGCTGACCCTGTAGCTGGAAACTGGGGGGTGAGATGCCTCGAGATGCTGAAATTCATTAAGGAATTATCTCTTTTATAAAGAGGGAATCATTTTATATTATATATCATGAAGAGTAGGCAAGGTCAGGGCTCAGACCACACACACACTCTGTCATAAAGAGTTGGCAAGCATTAAGGTCAAGAGAAGCAGAGAGGTCCAGGTTGGAGAGCAGGAAGAGAGAGACTTACAGTAATTTATTCAGTACATTCTCATTCTTTATTAATGCAACTAATCACTAATTATCGACCAATATCATCCATACCCGACACACTAATTCAAATGACACAACACTTCAAACCCCAGGTGGATAACACAGAAAACAGATAGTTCTAAAGGCAGGGCATTATCAAAGTGATAATGCAGCCGCTTATGTTTTGGTAGCACTATCTAAGTGTGCAGTAGTTAGTGTGTGCAATATATGGTTTAGACCAGTAGATCATAAATATTCATGGCAGGTCCTTTAGTATTCCCCTGAGGGACCAAAGAGGCTGTTCCACTGTACTCAACTATGTTATAATTCCCCTGATGTCCTCTCCTCTTCCCAATCTGTCACATCTTGTTGGGAATACAGTGCATTCAGAAAGTATTCAGACCCCTTGACTTTTTCCACATTTTGTTACGTTAGCCTTATTCTAAAATATATATTTTTTTAATGTTGAAATTATCATCAATCTACACACAATACCCTATAATGACAAAGCAAAAACAGGTTTTTAGAAATGTTAGCAAATTTTTCTAAAAATATAAAATGGAAATATCACATTTATTCAGACCCTTTACTCAGTACTTTGAAGCACTGTTGGCAGCGATTACAGCCTCAAGTCTTCTTGGGTATGACCCTACAAGCTTGGCACACATATTTTGGGGAGTTTCTTCCATTCTTCTCTGAAGATCCTCAAGCTCTGTCAGGTTGGATTGGGCTCATCGCTGCACAGCTATTTTCAGGTCTCTTCAGAGATGTTCGATCAGGTTCAAGTCCGGGCTCTGGCTGGGTCACTCAAGGATATTCAGAGACTAGTCCCGAAGCCACTCCTGCATTGTCTTGTCTGTGTGCTTAGGGTCGTTGTCCTGTTGGAAGGTAAAACCTTCGCAGCAGTCGGAGGTTCTGAATGCTCTGGAGCAGGTTTTCATTAGGGATCTCTCTGTACTTTGCTCCGTTCATCTTTGCCTCGATCCTGACTAGTCTCCCAGTCCCTGCTGCTGAAAAACATCCCCATATTATGATGCTCCCACTGCCATGCTTCACCGTAAGGATGGTGTCAGGTTTCCTCCAGACGTGACGCTTGTCATTCAGGCCAAAGACTTCAACCTTGGTTTCATCAGACCAGAGAATTTTGTTTCTCATGGTCAACGTCCTTTTTGCATACTCCAAGCGGGCAGTTGTGCATTTTACTGAGGAGTGGCTTCCATCTGGCCACTCTACCAATAAGGCCTGATTGCTGGAGTGCTGCAGCGATGGTTGTCCTCCTGGAAGGTTCTCCCATCTCCACAGAGGAACTCTAGAGCTTTGTCACATTGACCATCGGGTTTTGGGTCACCTCCCTGACCAAGGCCATTATTCCCCGATTGCTCAGTTTAGCCGGCCGGCCAGCTCTAGGAAGAGTCCTGGTAGTTTCTAACTTATTCCATTTAAGAATGATGGAGGCGGGGGGATTGGAGGGACGCCATGTGCGACTGACGTGTTTTCCGTTTGCTCCCGTGGTATTTTTAAAGTTTATGTGAATTTTGCAGCAGAACCGTATTTATTTTTATATATTATTTTGGTGATCCCTTCCCGTAAAAACCAAGACTACTTTACTTCCAAATGTCAGCATGTCGACGAAACATAACACATCACTCAAAACAACAATGGCGTCGCACACTACAACGATTGCAGCACTGGAGACCTCCGCTACAAATGTCTCCGACTTAACTACATCCCTGGAGGCTGACGTGAAACGCCTAGCTGCGGATTTGAAAAAGGTGAAGGAGAGCTGTGTAAGTTTAGAGGGATTCTCTCGCTGCAACAACCTGAGACTTGTATCAGTCCCAGAGTCAGCGGAAATGCCTCGCGCCACAGATTTCGTTTCTGGGCTGCTGAAGGATGTTCTTGCCTTAGATGAAAAGCCCCTGATTGATCGTGCCCACCGGTCGCTGTGCCCAAAGCCCCGGGATGGGGAGAGGCCCCGTGACATAATTCTTCGAGTGCACTTTTTCCATGAGAAGATGGAGATTCTCCGGCGAGCCCGCAATACCACTCTGAGCTTTCAAGGACAGAGCTTCTCCATCTACCAGGACTACTCCCCCACTGTTTCCAGGCAGCGCGCAGCTTTCGGACAGGCCAAACGACTACTTCGGGACCATCCAGGTGTGAAGTACGGACTGCGATTCCCGGCCCGTTTATGGCTATCTCATGATGGTAAAGACTACACATTTGAATCTCCGGATGAGGCTCTCTCTCACATTCAACGTCACATCAAGAAGTCTTGAACTTGCTCATAGTTCAGCAACTGTTGCTTGCGAACTGTGGATAGTAAGTAACCCACCTGTGGTACGATTATGTTTAGCTATAACATGCTAATTTTGTATAGTTGGGGAGTTGGCGAACCCATTCAGGCTTATTTGATGTGATCTAATGTTTTGATCATCTAGTGTGCTTGCCTTACAAGCATTCAGTCATTTTAATTTCATTGTATTGAGGTTTTACTTTACTCCTGTGTTTCTAGGCTGTCTTGCTCACCTATTCAGTTTGTTTACATAGTGGCTCAGTGACTCAAAATATTCTTGGTTATTTGTTTACTGCATCCGTTTGCATTGACCCAGTAAACAGTAAATGCTTCCCGAGGCGCCACGTTTTTTGGGGTCTTCACTTAAATTGTAAAAGTAGTGAGCGTCATTTATGCCCAGCAAGCGTTCAACGTTGCGCACACGTAGTTAAAAAAAATATAAAAAAAATACATTTTCTCCCCTTTTCTCCCCAATTTTCGTGGTATCCAATCGCTAGTAATTACTATCTTGTCTCATCGCTACAACTACCGTACGGGCTCGGGAGAGACGAAGGTCGAAAGCCACGCGTCCTCCGAAGCACAACCCAACCAAGCCGCACTGCTTCTTAACACAGCGCGCCTCCAACCCGGAAGCCAGCCGCACCAATGTGTCGGAGGAAACACCGTGCACCTGGCCCTCTTGGTTAGCGCGCACTGCGCCCGGCCCGCCACAGGAGTCGCTGGAGCGCGATGAGACAATGATGTCCCTACCGGCCAAACCCTCCCTAACCCGGACGACGCTAGCCCAATTCTGCGTCGCCCCACGGACCTCCCGGTCGCGGCCAGCTGCGACAGAGCCTGGGCGCGAACCCAGAGACTCTGGTGGCGCAGCTAGCACTGCGATGCAGTGCCCTAGACCACTGCGCCACCCGGGAGGCTCGCACACGTAGTTTTTGGTCTTGGTTGTAAGCTGTCTCAGCATTCAACTAGACAACTATTATAATAATAATAATAATTATTATTATTTTTGATTGTCTTACTACGATTTCCTTACTTCAAATTAGGTTTTCGGCTGAGAGCCTTTATACATTTTATTTTCTTTATTTTCTCTCTCAAATGCTTGTTATAAGACTGGGAATACAATTATATACATCTACAAGTGGTGCTTTTGTAATTTCGTTTGCACAAGGGATTCACTTTTATTTATTTTTATTTAAAAAATGATTATCTATGTTTGCTGTTTGATCCACTAACAAAACACAACTTTAAAGAGCGGGACTGTGGGTTTAGGTTTAAGACCGCACTCTCACAGACATACTGTGCGAAGAGAACATGTTCTATTTAGGCTTGTACCTCGTTTGGGGAGGTATTGTCTGGGATGGGGGGAGGGGGTGGGGGGAGGGGTTGAATTGTTCAGTTCTAATGTTGTCATTCTGTCTTTTTCGAGGGTTTTTTCTGTACTTTTTCCAAACATCTACCACCATACATTATTACTCTGAGACAAGTTATTCTGGGGTTTTTGGGCGCTCATTGCTTTTCCATTCTATGCACTAATGACAGGGTTGTATAACGAGAATGCCCAGAGGGGCCGAAACAATGCGATCAAGTACATTTCGTGGAACATTAAAGGGGTTAATAACCCAGTGAAGCGTAAGAGGGTGTTGACACACTTAAAGGGTTTGAATGCAAATGTTGCATTTCTACAAGAGACTCACTTGAAGACTGGTGAGCATTTTAGGATGCGTAGGGACTGGGTTGGTCAAGTGTTCCACTCTAACTTTCATAGTAAATCAAGAGGGGCTGCCATTTTGGTTGATAAAGCTACTCCCTTTGTAGCTTCTGACGTTATCGCTGATCCTAAGGGACGATACGTCATAGTAACCGGTAAACTGTTTTCTACCCCTCTTGTTTTGGCTAGTGTTTATGCTCCCAATTGGGATGACACAAGTTTAATTTCTTCCTTTTTGTCTGCTATACCCAATTTAGATTCTCATTTGTTGATTTTAGGGGGGGATTTCAACTGCAAAATGTCCCCAGTTCTTGACAAGTCCTCACGAACAACTACAGGCCCATCTAAATGTGCCCTACTTATTCAAGCCTTTCTTCAGAAATATGCCATGTTTGAGGCCTGGCGTTTTCCTACATCCTACAGAGAGACAGTATTCCTTTTATTCTCATGTTCATCAAACATACTCCTGGATTGATTACTTATTTTTGGACAAAAAACTTCTGCCTATCCTTCGGCAGTGTACTAACGAGAGTATTGTTATTTCTGACCATTCACCATTAGTGCTTGAACTAGAGTTTCCCCAGCGACCTCCTCTGTGTTATCAATGGCGTCTTAACCCCATTTTACTCTCAGATAAGGAGTTTGTCAATTTCATTTCCTCTGAAATCCCCTTATTCCTGGAAACTAATTCAACGCCAGGGATGTCCTGCTCTACCATATGGGAGTCTCTCAAAGCATACCTACGTGGCCAAGTTATTTCTTATACAGCCAACCAAAACAGAGTTCGCTCTCAGCGACTTCGGGACCTGAGCGAATCCATAGCCACATTGGATGAGAAGTATGCTACGGTTCCTTCCTCTGATCTGCATAAAAAGCGCCAACTACTCCCATCTGAATTTGATGAGCTTTCTACCAGGCAAGCTGAACAGTTACTCTTGCGAGCTCGGTACAGAGTGTATGAACAAGGCGACAAGGCCAGTAAACTCCTTGCACATCAGATCCGTAAATCTGAGGCCTCACGTTTAATCCCACAAATAAGGACCCCGTCTGGTGCCACCATAGTTATACATAAAGAGATCAATGATCAATTCAAACAATTTTAGTCTGCGCTATACACCTCTGAATCCTGATTGATTCCTTCTTTAATGGCCTGAATATGCCTTCAATTGATACAGACACCCATGACTGTCTAGAAGAAGAATTTACACCTGAGGAGATTGCAACAGCAGTGTCCACAATGAAAAGTGGTAAATCACCGGGTCCGGATGGTTTTCCAACCAAATTTTACAGGACGTTTTCTGGTCTGCTTTGCCAATTCTTGTCTCGACTATTTGCAGAGTGCCTTAATACCTCAAAGCTACCGCCTAGTCTTTATCAGGCTTCAATTTCATTACTATTAAAGAAAAACAAAGACCCCCTGGAATGTGGATCCTATCGGCCAATCTCGCTTTTAAACTGTGATTACAAAATCCTAGCCAAGCTTTTAGCAATCCGTATGGAAGGCTCGCTGCACCAAGTAATACACTCTGACCAGACTGGCTTTGTGAGAAATAGGCATTTGTTTTTCAATATTAGGCGCCTTATGAATATACTGTACTCCCCAGCGTCGGAGGACCCAGAGGTGGTGGTCTCACTTGATGCAGAAAAAGCGTTTGACCGCGTTGAGTGGGATTTACCTAACAGCTACCCTTTATAGATTTGGCTTTGGCCCCAAATTCATTGCGTGGATAAAGATTCTTTATTTTTCCCCCATTGCTTCGATACGGACTAACAACTTGTCCTCTGACTATTTTCCCTTGCACCGCGGATCCAAACAGGGCTGTCCACTCTCCCCCTTGTTGTTTGCTTTGGCAATCGAACCTCTCGCCATTGCACTACGCTCTAATGATGCCATTCAAGGAATAATCAGGACGGGCTCAGAGCAGAAAGTCTCGCTATATGCGGATGACCTCCTTTTGTTTATCTCTAACCCTGATACCTCATTGCCACGCGCCTTATCTGTTCTTAAAAGGTTTGGATCAATCTCAGGGTACAAGCGGAATCTAGGCAAGAGTGAGCTTTTTCCTGTAAACAAGGCTGCTTTAAAGTGCTCTTTTACAAGTTCTCAGTTTAGGATTGTCCGGGATCAATTCACCTACTTGGGAGTTAAAGTGACAAGGAAATATTCAAATTTGTTTTAGGAAAACTTGGTTGCTCTAGCAGACAGTTTGAAACAATCTTTTACTTTTTGGAATTCGCTACCTCTTTCTCTTATCGGAAGGATTAATGTCATTAAAATGAGTGTGTTGCCCAAATTTCTATATTTATTTCAATGTTTACCCATTTTTATTCCCAAATCTTTTTTTATTTCACTGGATCAAACATTCATGCATTTTATTTGGGATGGCAAGGTACCACGGATTGGTAGAAAACATTTACAGAAGCCTAAGTCATTGGGGGGTTTAGCTCTACCAAATTTTCAGACATACTATTGGGCTGCAAATTTCAGAGCCCTTCTGTACTGGCTGCAGACTGATCCTACTGGCCCTAGACCACTCTGGGTCCAGATGGAGTCTGAATCGTGTAAACCTGCTGCACTTTCTTCTGTGTTGTGCTCGTCTCTCCCAGTGTCCCTAGGCAAAAGGTGTGTCAACCCAATTGTAAAGCAGTCTCTTAAAATTTGGAATCAGTTCCGTTTAGCCTTTAGCCTCCGAGGCTTTTCTCTATCAGGCCCAACCAATCAGAACATTTTATTTCCTCCATCTTTGAATGATGGGGCTTTTGGCATCTGGCACTCACTAGGCCTCTCCTCACTAGCCCAATTATTCTTTGATGATACATTTGCCTCTTTTGCTCAGCTACAGGAAAAGTTCAACCTCCCCCAATCCCACTTTTTCCGCTATCTCCAGACTAGGAACTTTGTCAGAGCTAACACACCTGAATTTCCCCATAGGCCTGCGAATACAGCTATAGAGAGCATCTTGGAGCTGAACAAGCTTCCTAGGGGCGCAATTTCAGATGTATATGCAATCATTCATGACTTACAGAACCCTTCTTTGGTGCCTTTTAAAGACTCGATGGGAAAAGGATTTGGAGGAGGAACTTGGGGAAGACACCTGGGAATCTGTGCTGCGCAGGGTGCATTCGTCCTCTTTTAGCACTAGACACAGCCTCATTCAATTCAAGGTGGTTCACCGTATCCACTGGTCTGGGGCCGGACTTGGAAGAATATTCTCTGATTTTGATCCTACCTGTGTCAGATGTAAAACGGAACCAGCCACACTGTTGCATATGTTCTGGGGCTGTCATAAACTGTCAGGTTTCTGGGAATTAATATTTAAATGTTTCTCTGATATATATGACACTGTTATAGATCCCTCTCCCCTTACAGCCCTTTTTGGAGTACTGCCCATAGGTACCCCCTTGTCAAGAATCCAGTCGGACACTGTTGCTTATACAACTCTTTTAGCTAGACGGCTAATACTACAGAACTGGAAGATGGCAGCTCCCCCCTCTTATAAATATTGGGTGAGAGATGTGTTGTGCTCTCTGAAACTAGAAAAAATTCAATTCAATTCACGTGGGAACCCCAAACTGTTTAATGAGGCTTGGGCTCCATTCCGGTCTTACTTTAAACAGTCCATCCTTTGATGGCATTCCTATTAAAAACAAAATAAGTCTGTATTTGACCCCCCTGTGACTTAGGGGTTGGATGAGCATTTCTTTGTGTTTTTTCTGGGGTGGGGGTGGGGGACATTAAGGTTGATGTGCTTATTGATTGTGACCTGCGGATGCCTTGTTCATCTTGCCCAGGCAGAGACTAAGGTGTGAGCTTGTTTTTCCCAGTTATTTTTATTTTTAAATTTTGTTCACGCCTACATAAAATTATTATTATTCATTTTTTATTTTAAAGCATTGTAAACTTTTTATTTTTGGTCCAGTGGATGGTTGGTCTGTGGCCTTGACTGTCTGTGAGTGGTTGCATTTCTCCACCTCATCCCTTGACTGTTTACAGGAACAATGGTGAGGTGTTTGCTCTGTCCCTATACTATAGATTGCCCTTTAACCTTTGTAGCCTTCTGCCTAGTGTGTTTACCTTGTCTAAAGTATGGTATCTTTAAAGCTATTTATTGTTTGTGTTATTTGTATTTTTTCTAGTTGAGTATATTATTTATATTGCTTTGTCTTGTCTGTGTGTGTGTAAAACTTAATAAACAGAGTTTTCAAAAGAATGATGGAGGCCACTTTGTTCTTGGGGACTTTCAATGCTGTAGAAATGTTTTGGTACCCTTGCCCGGATTTGTGCCTCGACACAATCCTGTCTCGGAGCTCTATGGACAATTCCTTCGACCTCATGGCTTGGTATTTGCTCTGACATGCACTGTCAACTGTGGGACCTTATATAGACAGGTGTGTGCCTTTCCAAAGCATGTCCAATCAATTGAATTCACCACAGTTGGACTCCAATCAAGTTGTAGAAACATCAAGGATGGTCAATGGAAACAGGATGCACCTGAGCTCAATTTTGAGTCTCATAGCAAAGGGTCTGAATACTTATGTAAATAAGGTATCGGTTTCTTTTTTAATACATTTGCAAAAATGTCTAATAACCTGTTTTTGCTTTGTCATTACAGGGTATTGTGTGTAGATTGATGGGGAAAACATTTAATTTAATGCATTTTAAAATAAGGCTGTCACGTAACAAAATGTGGAAACAGGGAAGGGGCTTGAATAATTTCCGAATGCACTGTATGTCTGTGCTGCTGCTGTGGGGAGACTTTTCCACACACACACCAGCAGGATAATTGTGATGCTGTACATTCTTTAATAATGGCTAATTGACTAAGTGCAACGCTTAGTCTTTAATATTTCAGAGTGCATACTTAGTTCCCTGAAAACTCACCGTTCGGTGAGCATGCCATGCAACACACACACACAAAAACACACCCACACAAAAGGTATTCCCATTCAAAATCCTATTTTCCCTAACCTTATTCCTAAACCCTGAAACTAAACTTAACCTCTAAACCTAGCCCTTACACTAAACTTAACCGCTAAGCCTAAAATAGTCATTTTCCTTGTTTTATTATCCGTGTTCTGGTCCCAGATTCACAAAACCTTCTTAAGAAGAAACATCTTAACTGACATTTTTTCCCCCTTATTTATAAACTTACGAAGAAAGTTAAACAAAGTAGCTATTCCTCAAAGGTTCTTGGATAGGTTCTTGGAACATGTATTATGCTGTTTTTATGTTAAGAAATTAGATTCTTGAAAATAAAGTTATTGTAAATGTTCTTAATTCCAAGATAGCTAAACCGTTGTCTTAAACTCAGGGCTGTCAGGACCCGGTGCGAGAAACAGTCACTAATAATCGTCAGAACCCAGAAGATGAGGCAGACACAGCAGTACTAGAGATGGTGGTTTAATTAAAGAACAAAATCTTCAGGCAAAGAATCTAAATCCACAATGTCCAAACATAAAGCCAAGAAGCACAAAATGGATATCCTCCAAAATACAAAGAAACTCCACAAAGTGGTAAAAACAGCAGGGAAAAAACAAACCTCAAAAGACTACTAAAAAATACACAAGAACTAAACCAGAGAACCTCTGGAAAATTTAATAAGAGAATCATATGTTCAGAACAAGGCTGGGGGTGGGTGCTAACATACAAACACTGAGCAAGGAACTGAGGAACACACAGGGTTTAAATACTAACAAGGGAACGACACAGGTGCAAACAATAATTAGAGCAAGGAAAAAACAAAAGGTACAAAAAAGGTGCAATGGGGACATCTAGTGACCAAAACCTGAACAGTCCTGGCCAAAACCTGACAAGGGCAGTGAGAGAAAAAGCTCATGAAAGCAATTGAACATGTTAATTCACTCAAACTTCATCTGAAACTTTCAGTATTGATTATTTTAAACCCAAGAACATGTTTTAGAACAGTAATATCTGTATGAAATATGCTTACATGATTGCCATTGCTAACAAGATGGCTAGCTACAACGGTTGCCTAGCAACAAACATCTCAAGAAGATTTGTAAGAATGTAAGAAAATCGTAAAATCATAAGATATTGTTGAGGAATTTCACTTATGAACTATCTTATAGACTTGTTTTTTTTTCTTAAGAAGCTTCTTAAGTAATTGCATAAAAAGTGTTTTGTGAATCTGGGCCCTGGTACCCACAAGGACAATAAAACCAAGTGACACACATACACAGTCATCTTCACTGCCCATGGTGAACAGGAGGAGAGCTACAGTAGTGGGTGTGCAGGCTTTTGCTCTAGCCCTACACTGACATACCTAATTCAGCTAATCAAGGTCCTGATAAGCAGCTTATTAGATAGATCACACCATACTGTATAGAAACACTCACTACATAAACTGGAGAGTTAATGCCAGCATAGAGAGCGTCATTTGTTTCTCCTCACACTTTTCGCCGGGAAAGATGCCAGTCTCGTGGAGCATCTGCCTGCCGGTTTGTGTAATGATATGAGTATGTGTATGAGTATGCAATCTATATTCTATGACTTTTCAGATTTAGATATAGTGTTTCACGAAGTATTCAAAGTAGCTTTAGTTAAGTGAACTATATCTATCTATCTATCTTAACTTCTTCCAGTGTGAAATAATTGGTAGCTTGGTAAACTATACTTTCAGAGTATCTTCCCCAACACTGGCTGCTAGCAGATTAAAGCAATGGAGAACACACTGATTAGCCATTTCCATGGAACCCAAGCAGTTCATTAGAGTGACATTTCCTTTCTTCTCTATTTCAGGGTTGGGGGGAATCCGATCAACCAGCTGTTGGGGGGGGGGCTCCAACCAACCAAACAAAGCCTAAAGTCTACATTGACTAAAACAGTCTCAAACATGAGCGCAAGGCAACAATAGATCACATAAAGAATATCAATGAGTGTGTTTGTGAGCATGGCGTGCAACTGTTACAACTTTTCGGATGCGGTCAAGCTGCACACAGGCCTCTCTGCCTAGTAGTGGTGTGTCAGATGCATCTGTAACATAGAACTGGAGCCAGGCTTGTTTGTGCCAGGTGTGCACTTGCAATGTCATGGTGCCGTTTGGTTTAACGCGGGTGCTTCCATAGGCTATGAGTACAGTCTCTTTCACTTTGAATTGCTTGCGCAATTTGCTTGTGGGAGCACATTAGCTTCAGCTCCTGTGTCTAACTTAAAGTTGACCATCTGTCACCCTATAAGCAAGTTTGTGCCAGCCAGCAGCTTTTTGAGTGCTTGTGTCATTGCATCTATGAACATGTCCACTTCCTTGACCTCGCTTTCATCAGGAGCAACATCTGTCCCTGACCTACACACAGCTGCAAAGTGATTTTTCTTGACACATTTTTTTATACTCAACATTGAATGCAGGACACCTCTTTGAATTGTCTCTTTTTCCACATTTGCCACAAGTCTTCGTCTGCTGCTCACTGGTTGAGCGCTCGGCCTGTCTTTGTTCTGAATGAGCTCATGATTGCTTAACATGGCAGCCCTTTTTTTCTATACCACGCACAAACTGGTCTGTGCTATTGCTAGCTGACATACAGTTGTTTAGCCTGAGCTGATGTAACTTATTTTGCACGGCAAACATTTATTTAAATCTGAAATGGAGAGTAGTTTTTCTGTTAGCCCACTATCTGTGACACTAAATACGATTTTGTCCCTTCGCATTAGATTCTCAGTGCCTTTGAACTCAGTTACATGTTCCCCGTCTCAGTTCGGCTATAAACCTGTTAATAATAGCTGCCTGTTCATTGAACTTGTGTGCCCAAAATGGATGTCTCTCCAAAACCGTATTCCTGCGTGGTGAACAGTAGTTTTCAAACGCTTTCATTACCTCGGACAGTTTCTTGTTTTCGTTGTCTGCATAAGTTATGTGATCTCCATCGTGTTGTATATCGACAGCGCCTCCTCACCGATGCAATGTAACAAAACTGCTATTTTGTAGCCTCTGAGTTGTCATTTAGCCCATTGGCTAAGTAGTACGTTCAGTCTTTGTTCCCATTTCCGCCAATTTTCTGCGAGGTTTCCAGTCAATAACAACGGAGATCGTGGTATAAACGACTGCATTGCTGCTAATCCCAAGTTTGACAGCTAACAATATTAAAGTATGTTGCTTCACTCATGTTAGTGTAAGCCTGCTAACTAGCCACTCATTTTAGTAGTCTGCTGGTGAAGTACAGTCGTGGCCAAAAGTTTTGATAATGACAAATATTAATTTTCACATTCTGCTGCCTCAGTTTGTATGGTGGCAATTTGCATATACTCCAGAATGTTATGAAGAGTGATCAGATGACTTGCAATTAATTTCAAAGTCCCTCTTTGCCATGCAAATGAACTGAATCCCCCAAAAAACATTTCCACTGCATTTCAGCCCTGCCACAAAAGGATCAGCTGACATAATGTCAGTGATTCTCTCGTTAACACAGATGTGAGTGTTGATGAGGACAAGGCTGGAGATCACTTTGTCATGCTGATTGAGTTTGAATAACAGACTGGAAGCTTCAAAAGAAGGGTGGTGCTTGGAATCATTATTCTTCCTCTATCAACCGTGGTTACCTGCAAGGAAACAAGTGCCGTCATCATTGCTTTGCACAAAAAGGGCTTCACAGGCAAGGATATTGCTGCCAGTAAGATTGCACCTAAAGCAACCATTTACCGGATCATCAAGAAGAGAGGTTCAATTGCTGTGAAGAAGGCTTCAGGGCACCCAAGAAAGTCCAGCAAGCGCCAGGACCGTCTCCTAAAGTTGATTCAGCTGCGGGATCGGGGCACCACCAGTACAGAGCTTGCTCAGGAATGGCAGCAGACACGTGTGTGCATCTGCACGCACAGTGAGGCGAAGACTTTGAGGATGGCCTGGTGTCAAGAAGGGCAGCAAAGAAGCCACTTCTCTCCAGGAAAAACATCAGGGACAGACTGATATTCTGCAAAAGGTATAGGGATTGGACTGCTGAGGACTGGGGTAAAGTAACTTTCTCTGATGAATCCTCTTTCCAATTGTTTTGGGCATCTGGAAAAAAGCTTGTGAACAGTAAAGCATCCTGAGACCATTCATGTGTGGGGTTGTTTCTCAGCCAAGGGAGTGGGCTCACTCACAATTTTGCCTAAGAACACAGCCATGAATAAAGAATGGTACCAACACATCCTCCGAGAGCAACTTCTCCCAACCATCCAGGAACAGTTTGTTGACGAACAATGCCTTTTCCAGCATGATGGAGCACCTTGCCATAAGGCAAAAGTGATAACTAAGTGGCTCGGGGAACAAAACATCGATATTTTGGGTCTGCCAGTCCGCACATTCTTGGAACAGAAAGTTACATTTTCGTCAACGGGTTTATATAGTGGTGAAAGAAGGGCGTGTTTCATAGTTTACAACCCATGTCTGTTCACTTGGGCGGGGCCTCTGAGTGAGCAGAGTGGTGTTCTTCTGACAAACCGTTCTCTCATTAAGAAGCTAAAAATGACATTTAATCTTTTCACAAATAGTTTCATATTTAAACATTTTAATTGCACAACAATTCCATGTGAATCTGATCTCCAAGATACAGTTTGTCGTCCTATCATCAGTACACATGTCTCGGATGCCAACTGAACTGACATCATATTCATTAAGTCCCAACGCATATTTTCAACTGGTTGGATTACTGAAATATGGTTCCGTTTCCCATCTTTTGATGTCACCAGACTCTCTCTCAATGTTAACAAAGTGATTTTCAATAGTCACATCGGTAGAGCAGAGAGAGGAAAAAGGGGAAAGGTATTTATGGGGGTCATAAACCTCCCCCTCAGGCCAATGTCATGACAACTGTTTCTGGTTAGGGAAGGTTTTAATAGTCACAGAGGGTACGACATCTCCGATGCACTTGCTAATAAACTCGCTCACCGAGTCAGCGTATACATCTTAGACACCTGAATGATATCCTTCAGAGAAGGAAACATATCATCATCCAGGAGGTTATGCACAGCAAGCATATCTTTGGGAGGACATCCAGCTTCTCTTTTCCGGGCAATAAAGTTTCTGGCCTCCAACATCTCTTCAGTTTTAACATCAATACCGTAGTGCTTGGCAAACTCAGTTAAGCACAATGTATCTAGGAAGTTTTTTTGAGTTGGGGCTGCATGCCTGTATGCCTTTGAGCAGACCTGTATCTACAATGGAGAATCGCTGGTCAAGCTCACAAACCATCCTGTCCAATCAGGGGAGCAACAACTCTGTTTTCATTGTTTGGGAACATGACAATTCTGTGCCTAAACCCAAGGAGGTCTCCACCACAATCTCCCATTTTCCATTGTTTGCGCTTTCTTGCTGCATCTGCCTCTGCATCTGAATTTCAGAGTGCTTTGGTTCTGTGGCAAATGCATCTGTGCGTTTGCCTGTCAGTGTGTCACATACAGCTTGTTTGCTGAAACAAGCTTCTGCCAGGTCTCCAGTCTCTTTCTGGAGGAACTTGTGTCGTCCCTCAGTTATAGAAAGAAGGGACTGAAACATCAGTAGCAAATACACAGTGGAGAACTTTGCTCTCAGACCAACAGCCATGGGGGATCCAATGGCAGATAGGCAATCAAAAATAGCAGTTAAAGTGTCCAGGACTGCATTTATGGACCGCAGCTGACATGCCCAGCAAGTGTTTGAGAACTGTACAAGTTCAGCTGATGCTATTCCAAGTTTGGACTGGGCTTCTTTGAACTTGTGGTGGTTAACTAGGGATGTACTGAAAAACAAATACACATTCTCCAAGAAACTGATAAACTCAGCAGCCTCGGGAATATCTCTGCAACTATGACACAACACCAAATTAAGCTCATGGGCATAGCAATGTACATAAATAGCCTCCGGATGCAGCACTCTGAAACCTCCTTAGGACCCACTCATGACAGCTGCACCATCATAGGTCTGTGCAACCCACTTTAGGCCTGCTACCTCTCTCATTTGGAGCTGCTGTTGCAACTCATTTGCTATCGATTAGGCATCAAATGACTTGATTTCTGCTCGTGCTAGTAAATGCTACTTAACTGTCCCCTCTGTCACATACCTAACACACAGAGCCAACTGTTCAGACTGCCCATCCCTGGCCTCAACCACCATAATGGCATACATTCCAGACATCTCAGAGACTATGATGTATGTAATCTTTTGAACACAGCATTCAATCATGTCATTCTGAGATTCTGGAGAGAGATGCATCACATTTGATGGAGTATTGTACCTTAGCAGGAAAGGGTCAAACTCCTTCAAAAGCTCCATACATTCAGGAAAGCTCCCTCTATTTGTGCTTTCACTAGATTCACCATTGGCATGGAAAAAGAGTCTCTGTCTTCCTCACATTGAGGTGACCTCAACAATTCTTCTCAGATACTCCCTTCTCTCTGCAATATCACTAGCATGTGCAGATGTTACAATCTGAGCAATGTTCCCATGATTGCTAGTTGCCTGGTAGCTTTTCCATGCCACAACACTGTCTCTGTGTTTTTGTGCCATCTCATGTTTACCCGAAGATAAACAAAGCTTTTTTCAAATTTTTGCAGCCATTACTTACAAAATAATCAAATTGAATGTTTTTGACAAAAACTCTACATGGAAAACAGAAAGCTGTGTTTTTGTGGACAGAGTACTCTACCCAATTTGTATTTCTCAAACCAGCAGTGCCATCTTCTGTGTACCAATACCTTTTGTGTGGGTAGCTATTCACTTCACTTGTCTGGTCACAGTGTCTTTGTCACCTAAATTGCTCTCATTTCTGGAAGGAGTTGCTGCAGCGGCTTGATTACTTTCTTTCTCTGGATCTGTTTGTTGTCCCTCTCTCTCTGTCTGGATCTGTTTGTTGTCTCTCTCTCTCTCTGGATCTGTTTGTTGTCCCTCTCTCTCTGTCTGGATCTGTTTGTTGTCCCTCTCTCTCTCTCTGGATCTGTTTGTTGTCCCTCTCTCTCTCTCTGGATCTGTTTGTTGTCCCTCTCTCTCTCTCTGGATCTGTTTGTTGTCCCTCTCTCTCTGTCTGGATCTGTTTGTTGTCCCTCTCTCTCTCTCTGGATCTGTTTGTTGTCCCTCTCTCTCTCTCTGGATCTGTTTGTTGTCCCTCTCTCTCTGTCTGGATCTGTTTGTTGTCCCTCTCTCCCTGTCTGGATCTGTTTGTTGTCCCTCTCTCTCTCTCTCTCTCTGGATCTGTTTGTTGTCCCTCTCTCTCCCTGTCTGGATCTGTTTGTTGTCCCTCTCTCCCTGTCTGGATCTGTTTGTTGTCCCTCTCTCCCTCTCTGGATCTGTTTGTTGTCCCTCTCTCCCTGTCTGGATCTGTTTGTTGTCCCTCTCTCTCTCTCTGGATCTGTTTGTTGTCCCTCTCTCTCTCTCTCTGGATCTGTTTGTTGTCCCTCTCTCTCTGTCTGGATCTGTTTGTTGTCCCTCTCTCTCTCTGTCTGGATCTGTTTGTTGTCCCTCTCTCTCTGTCTGGATCTGTTTGTTGTCCCTCCTTCTCTGTCTGGATCTGTTTGTTGTCCCTCTCTCTCTGTCTGGATCTGTCTGTTGTCCCTCTCTCTCTGTCTGGATCTGTTTGTTGTCCCTCTCTCTCTCTGTCTGGATCTGTTTGTTGTCCCTCTCTCTCTGTCTGGATCTGTTTGTTGTCCCTCTCTCTCTGTCTGGATCTGTTTGTTGTCCCTCTCTCTGTCTGGATCTGTTTGTTGTCCCTCTCTCTCTGTCTGGATCTGTTTGTTGTCCCTCTCTCTCCCTGTCTGGATCTGTTTGTTGTCCCTCTCTCTCTGTCTGGATCTGTTTGTTGTCCCTCTCTCTCTGTCTGGATCTGTTTGTTGTCCCTCTCTCTCTGTCTGGATCTGTTTGTTGTCTCTCTCTCTCTGGATCTGTTTGTTGTCCCTCCCTCTCTGGATCTGTTTGTTGTCCCTCTCTCTCTCTCTCTGGATCTGTTTGTTGTCCCTCTCTCTCTCTCTCTGGATCTGTTTGTTGTCCCTCTCTCTCTGTCTGGATCTGTTTGTTGTCCCTCTCTCTCTGTCTGGATCTGTTTGTTGTCCCTCTCTCTCTCTCTGGATCTGTTTGTTGTCCCTCTCTCTCTGTCTGGATCTGTTTGTTGTCCCTCTCTCTCTCTCTGGATCTGTTTGTTGTCCCTCTCTCTCTCTCTGGATCTGTTTGTTTACCCTCTCTCCCTCTCTGGATCTGTTTGTTGTCCCTCTCTCTCTCTCTGGATCTGTTTGTTGTCCCCCTCTCCCTGTCTGGATATGTTTGTTGTCCCTCTCTCTCTGTCTGGATCTGTTTGTTGTCCCTCTCTCTCTGTCTGGATCTGTTTGTTGTCCCTCTCTCTCTCTGGATCTGTTTGTTGTCCCTCTCTCTCTCTCTGGATCAGTTTGTTGTCCCTCTCTCCCTGTCTGGATCTGTTTGTTGTCCCTCTCTCTCTCTCTGGATCTGTTTGTTGTCCCTCTCTCTCCCTGTCTGGATCTGTTTGTTGTCCCTCTCTCTCTCTCTGGATCTGTTTGTTGTCCCTCTCTCTCTCTCTGGATCTGTTTGTTGTCCCTCTCTCTCCCTGTCTGGATCTGTTTGTTGTCCCTCTCTCTCTCTCTCTGGATCTGTTTGTTGTCCCTCTCTCTCTGTCTGGATCTGTTTGTTGTCCCTCTCTCTCTGTCTGGATCTGTTTGTTGTCCCTCTCTCTGTCTGGATCTGTTTGTTGTCCCTCTCTCTGTCTGGATCTGTTTGTTGTCCCTCTCTCTCTGTCTGGATCTGTTTGTTATCCCTCTCTCTCCCTGTCTGGATCTGTTTGTTGTCCCTCTCTCTCTGTCTGGATCTGTTTGTTGTCCCTCTCTCTCTCTCTGGATCTGTTTGTTGTCCCTCTCTCTCTCTCTCTCTGGATCTGTTTGTTGTCCCTCTCTCTCTCTCTGGATCTGTTTGTTGTCCCTCTCTCTCCCTGTCTGGATCTGTTTGTTGTCCCTCTCTCTCTCTCTGGATCTGTTTGTTGTCCCTCTCTCTCTCTCTGGATCTGTTGTTGTCCCTCTCTCTCCCTGTCTGGATCTGTTTGTTGTCCCTCTCTCTCTCTCTGGATCTGTTTGTTGTCCCTCTCTCTCTCTCTGGATCTGTTTGTTGTCCCTCTCTCCCTCTCTGGATCTGTTTGTTGTCCCTCTCTCCCTCTCTGGATCTGTTTGTTGTCCCTCTCTCCCTCTCTGGATCTGTTTGTTGTCCCTCTCTCTCTCTCTGGATCTGTTTGTTGTCCCTCTCTCTCTCTCTGGATCTGTTTGTTGTCCCTCTCTCTCCCTGTCTGGATCTGTTTGTTGTCCCTCTCTCTCTCTCTCTGGATCTGTTTGTTGTCCCTCTCTCTCTCTCTGGATCTGTTTGTTGTCCCTCTCTCTCTCTCTCTGGATCTGTTTGTTGTCCATCTCTCTCCCTGTCTGGATCTGTTTGTTGTCCCTCTCTCTTGATCTGTTTGTTGTCCCTCTCTCTCTCTCTGGATCTGTTTGTTGTCCCTCTCTCTCTCTCTGGATCTGTTTGTTGTCCCTCTCTCTCTCTCTCTCTGGATCTGTTTGTTGTCCCTCTCTCTCTCTGTCTGGATCTGTTTGTTGTCCCTCTCTCTCTCTCTCTGGATCTGTTTGTTGTCCCTCTCTCTCCCAGTCTGGATCTGTTTGTTGTCCCTCTCTCTCTCTCTGGATCTGTTTGTTGTCCCTCTCTCTCCCTGTCTGGATCTGTTTGTTGTCCCTCTCTCTGTCTGGATCTGTTTGTTGTCCCTCTCTCTCTCTCTGGATCTGTTTGTTGTCCCTCTCTCTCTCTCTGGATCTGTTTGTTGTCCCTCTCTCTCTCTCTGGATCAGTTTGTTGTCCCTCTCTCCCTGTCTGGATCTGTTTGTTGTCCCTCTCTCTCTCTCTGGATCTGTTTGTTGTCCCTCTCTCTCCCTGTCTGGATCTGTTTGTTGTCCCTCTCTCTCTCTCTGGATCTGTTTGTTGTCCCTCTCTCTCTCTCTGGATCTGTTTGTTGTCCCTCTCTCTCCCTGTCTGGATCTGTTTGTTGTCCCTCTCTCTCTCTCTCTGGATCTGTTTGTTGTCCCTCTCTCTCTGTCTGGATCTGTTTGTTGTCCCTCTCTCTCTGTCTGGATCTGTTTGTTGTCCCTCTCTCTGTCTGGATCTGTTTGTTGTCCCTCTCTCTGTCTGGATCTGTTTGTTGTCCCTCTCTCTCTGTCTGGATCTGTTTGTTGTCCCTCTCTCTCCCTGTCTGGATCTGTTTGTTGTCCCTCTCTCTCTGTCTGGATCTGTTTGTTGTCCCTCTCTCTCTCTCTGGATCTGTTTGTTGTCCCTCTCTCTCTCTCTCTCTGGATCTGTTTGTTGTCCCTCTCTCTCTCTCTGGATCTGTTTGTTGTCCCTCTCTCTCCCTGTCTGGATCTGTTTGTTGTCCCTCTCTCTCCCTGTCTGGATCTGTTTGTTGTCCCTCTCTCTCTCTCTGGATCTGTTTGTTGTCCCTCTCTCTCTCTCTGGATCTGTTGTTGTCCCTCTCTCTCCCTGTCTGGATCTGTTTGTTGTCCCTCTCTCTCTCTCTGGATCTGTTTGTTGTCCCTCTCTCTCTCTCTGGATCTGTTTGTTGTCCCTCTCTCCCTCTCTGGATCTGTTTGTTGTCCCTCTCTCCCTCTCTGGATCTGTTTGTTGTCCCTCTCTCCCTCTCTTGATCTGTTTGTTGTCCCTCTCTCTCTCTCTGGATCTGTTTGTTGTCCCTATCTCTCTCTCTGGATCTGTTTGTTGTCCCTCTCTCTCCCTGTCTGGATCTGTTTGTTGTCCCTCTCTCTCTCTCTCTGGATCTGTTTGTTGTCCCTCTCTCTCTCTCTGGATCTGTTTGTTGTCCCTCTCTCTCTCTCTGGATCTGTTTGTTGTCCCTCTCTCTCTCTCTGGATCTGTTTGTTTACCCTCTCTCCCTCTCTGGATCTGTTTGTTGTCCCTCTCTCTCTCTCTGGATCTGTTTGTTGTCCCCCTCTCCCTGTCTGGATATGTTTGTTGTCCCTCTCTCTCTGTCTGGATCTGTTTGTTGTCCCTCTCTCTCTGTCTGGATCTGTTTGTTGTCCCTCTCTCTCTCTGGATCTGTTTGTTGTCCCTCTCTCTCTCTCTGGATCAGTTTGTTGTCCCTCTCTCCCTGTCTGGATCTGTTTGTTGTCCCTCTCTCTCTCTCTGGATCTGTTTGTTGTCCCTCTCTCTCCCTGTCTGGATCTGTTTGTTGTCCCTCTCTCTCTCTCTGGATCTGTTTGTTGTCCCTCTCTCTCTCTCTGGATCTGTTTGTTGTCCCTCTCTCTCCCTGTCTGGATCTGTTTGTTGTCCCTCTCTCTCTCTCTCTGGATCTGTTTGTTGTCCCTCTCTCTCTGTCTGGATCTGTTTGTTGTCCCTCTCTCTCTGTCTGGATCTGTTTGTTGTCCCTCTCTCTGTCTGGATCTGTTTGTTGTCCCTCTCTCTGTCTGGATCTGTTTGTTGTCCCTCTCTCTCTGTCTGGATCTGTTTGTTATCCCTCTCTCTCCCTGTCTGGATCTGTTTGTTGTCCCTCTCTCTCTGTCTGGATCTGTTTGTTGTCCCTCTCTCTCTCTCTGGATCTGTTTGTTGTCCCTCTCTCTCTCTCTCTCTGGATCTGTTTGTTGTCCCTCTCTCTCTCTCTGGATCTGTTTGTTGTCCCTCTCTCTCCCTGTCTGGATCTGTTTGTTGTCCCTCTCTCTCTCTCTGGATCTGTTTGTTGTCCCTCTCTCTCTCTCTGGATCTGTTGTTGTCCCTCTCTCTCCCTGTCTGGATCTGTTTGTTGTCCCTCTCTCTCTCTCTGGATCTGTTTGTTGTCCCTCTCTCTCTCTCTGGATCTGTTTGTTGTCCCTCTCTCCCTCTCTGGATCTGTTTGTTGTCCCTCTCTCCCTCTCTGGATCTGTTTGTTGTCCCTCTCTCCCTCTCTTGATCTGTTTGTTGTCCCTCTCTCTCTCTCTGGATCTGTTTGTTGTCCCTATCTCTCTCTCTGGATCTGTTTGTTGTCCCTCTCTCTCCCTGTCTGGATCTGTTTGTTGTCCCTCTCTCTCTCTCTCTGGATCTGTTTGTTGTCCCTCTCTCTCTCTCTGGATCTGTTTGTTGTCCCTCTCTCTTTCTCTGGATCTGTTTGTTGTCCCTCTCTCTCTCTCTGGATCTGTTTGTTTACCCTCTCTCTCTCTCTCTCTGGATCTGTTTGTTGTCCCTCTCTCTCTCTCTGGATCTGTTTGTTGTCCCTCTCTCTCCCTGTCTGGATCTGTTTGTTGTCCCTCTCTCTCTCTCTGGATCTGTTTGTTGTCCCTCTCTCTCTCTCTGGATCTGTTGTTGTCCCTCTCTCTCTCTCTGGATCTGTTTGTTGTCCCTCTCTCTCTCTCTGGATCTGTTGTTGTCCCTCTCTCTCCCTGTCTGGATCTGTTTGTTGTCCCTCTCTCTCTCTCTGGATCTGTTTGTTGTCCCTCTCTCTCTCTCTGGATCTGTTTGTTGTCCCTCTCTCCCTCTCTGGATCTGTTTGTTGTCCCTCTCTCCCTCTCTGGATCTGTTTGTTGTCCCTCTCTCCCTCTCTTGATCTGTTTGTTGTCCCTCTCTCTCTCTCTGGATCTGTTTGTTGTCCCTATCTCTCTCTCTGGATCTGTTTGTTGTCCCTCTCTCTCCCTGTCTGGATCTGTTTGTTGTCCCTCTCTCTCTCTCTCTGGATCTGTTTGTTGTCCCTCTCTCTCTCTCTGGATCTGTTTGTTGTCCCTCTCTCTCTCTCTCTGGATCTGTTTGTTGTCCATCTCTCTCCCTGTCTGGATCTGTTTGTTGTCCCTCTCTCTTGATCTGTTTGTTGTCCCTCTCTCTCTCTCTGGATCTGTTTGTTGTCCCTCTCTCTCTCTCTGGATCTGTTTGTTGTCCCTCTCTCTCTCTCTCTCTGGATCTGTTTGTTGTCCCTATCTCTCTCTGTCTGGATCTGTTTGTTGTCCCTCTCTCTCTCTCTGGATCTGTTTGTTGTCCCTCTCTCTCCCAGTCTGGATCTGTTTGTTGTCCCTCTCTCTCTCTCTGGATCTGTTTGTTGTCCCTCTCTCTCCCTGTCTGGATCTGTTTGTTGTCCCTCTCTCCCTGTCTGGATCTGTTTGTTGTCCCTCTCTCTCTGTCTGGATCTGTTTGTTGTCCCTCTCTCTCCCTGTCTGGATCTGTTTGTTGTCCCTCTCTCTCCCTGTCTGGATCTGTTTGTTGTCCCTCTCTCTCTCTCTGGATCTGTTTGTTGTCCCTCTCTCTCTCTCTGGATCTGTTGTTGTCCCTCTCTCTCCCTGTCTGGATCTGTTTGTTGTCCCTCTCTCTCCCTGTCTGGATCTGTTTGTTGTCCCTCTCTCTCTCTCTGGATCTGTTTGTTGTCCCTCTCTCTCCCTGTCTGGATCTGTTTGTTGTCCCTCTCTCTCCCTGTCTGGATCTGTTTGTTGTCCCTCTCTCTCCCTGTCTGGATCTGTTTGTTGTCCCTCTCTCTCTCTCTGGATCTGTTGTTGTCCCTCTCTCTCTCTCTGGATCTGTTGTTGTCCCTCTCTCTCCCTGTCTGGATCTGTTTGTTGTCCCTCTCTCTCTCTCTGGATCTGTTTGTTGTCCCTCTCTCTCTCTCTGGATCTGTTTGTTGTCCCTCTCTCTCCCTGTCTGGATCTGTTTGTTGTCCCTCTCTCTCTCTCTGGATCTGTTTGTTGTCCCTCTCTCTCTCTCTGGATCTGTTTGTTGTCCCTCTCTCTCTCTCTGGATCTGTTTGTTGTCCCTCTCTCCCTCTCTGGATCTGTTTGTTGTCCCTCTCTCCCTCTCTGGATCTGTTTGTTGTCCCTCTCTCTCTCTCTGGATCTGTTTGTTGTCCCTCTCTCTCTCTCTGGATCTGTTTGTTGTCCCTCTCTCTCCCTGTCTGGATCTGTTTGTTGTCCCTCTCTCTCTCTCTCTGGATCTGTTTGTTGTCCCTCTCTCTCTCTCTGGATCTGTTTGTTGTCCCTCTCTCTCTCTCTCTGGATCTGTTTGTTGTCCATCTCTCTCCCTGTCTGGATCTGTTTGTTGTCCCTCTCTCTTGATCTGTTTGTTGTCCCTCTCTCTCTCTCTGGATCTGTTTGTTGTCCCTCTCTCTCTCTCTGGATCTGTTTGTTGTCCCTCTCTCTCTCTCTCTCTGGATCTGTTTGTTGTCCCTCTCTCTCTCTGTCTGGATCTGTTTGTTGTCCCTCTCTCTCTCTCTGGATCTGTTTGTTGTCCCTCTCTCTCCCAGTCTGGATCTGTTTGTTGTCCCTCTCTCTCTCTCTGGATCTGTTTGTTGTCCCTCTCTCTCCCTGTCTGGATCTGTTTGTTGTCCCTCTCTGGATCTGTTTGTTGTCCCTCTCTCTCTCTCTGGATCTGTTTGTTGTCCCTCTCTCTCTCTCTGGATCAGTTTGTTGTCCCTCTCTCCCTGTCTGGATCTGTTTGTTGTCCCTCTCTCTCTCTCTGGATCTGTTTGTTGTCCCTCTCTCTCCCTGTCTGGATCTGTTTGTTGTCCCTCTCTCTCTCTCTGGATCTGTTTGTTGTCCCTCTCTCTCTCTCTGGATCTGTTTGTTGTCCCTCTCTCTCCCTGTCTGGATCTGTTTGTTGTCCCTCTCTCTCTCTCTCTGGATCTGTTTGTTGTCCCTCTCTCTCTGTCTGGATCTGTTTGTTGTCCCTCTCTCTCTGTCTGGATCTGTTTGTTGTCCCTCTCTCTGTCTGGATCTGTTTGTTGTCCCTCTCTCTGTCTGGATCTGTTTGTTGTCCCTCTCTCTCTGTCTGGATCTGTTTGTTGTCCCTCTCTCTCCCTGTCTGGATCTGTTTGTTGTCCCTCTCTCTCTGTCTGGATCTGTTTGTTGTCCCTCTCTCTCTCTCTGGATCTGTTTGTTGTCCCTCTCTCTCTCTCTCTCTGGATCTGTTTGTTGTCCCTCTCTCTCTCTCTGGATCTGTTTGTTGTCACTCTCTCTCCCTGTCTGGATCTGTTTGTTGTCCCTCTCTCTCCCTGTCTGGATCTGTTTGTTGTCCCTCTCTCTCTCTCTGGATCTGTTTGTTGTCCCTCTCTCTCTCTCTGGATCTGTTGTTGTCCCTCTCTCTCCCTGTCTGGATCTGTTTGTTGTCCCTCTCTCTCTGTCTGGATCTGTTTGTTGTCCCTCTCTCTCTCTCTGGATCTGTTTGTTGTCCCTCTCTCCCTCTCTGGATCTGTTTGTTGTCCCTCTCTCCCTCTCTGGATCTGTTTGTTGTCCCTCTCTCCCTCTCTGGATCTGTTTGTTGTCCCTCTCTCTCTCTCTGGATCTGTTTGTTGTCCCTATCTCTCTCTCTGGATCTGTTTGTTGTCCCTCTCTCTCCCTGTCTGGATCTGTTTGTTGTCCCTCTCTCTCTCTCTCTGGATCTGTTTGTTGTCCCTCTCTCTCTCTCTGGATCTGTTTGTTGTCCCTCTCTCTCTCTCTCTGGATCTGTTTGTTGTCCATCTCTCTCCCTGTCTGGATCTGTTTGTTGTCCCTCTCTCTTGATCTGTTTGTTGTCCCTCTCTCTCTCTCTGGATCTGTTTGTTGTCCCTCTCTCTCTCTCTGGATCTGTTTGTTGTCCCTCTCTCTCTCTCTCTCTGGATCTGTTTGTTGTCCCTCTCTCTCTCTGTCTGGATCTGTTTGTTGTCCCTCTCTCTCTCTCTGGATCTGTTTGTTGTCCCTCTCTCTCCCAGTCTGGATCTGTTTGTTGTCCCTCTCTCTCTCTCTGGATCTGTTTGTTGTCCCTCTCTCTCCCTGTCTGGATCTGTTTGTTGTCCCTCTCTCCCTGTCTGGATCTGTTTGTTGTCCCTCTCTCTCTGTCTGGATCTGTTTGTTGTCTCTCTCTCTCCCTGTCTGGATCTGTTTGTTGTCCCTCTCTCTCTCTCTGGATCTGTTTGTTGTCCCTCTCTCTCCCTGTCTGGATCTGTTTGTTGTCCCTCTCTCTCTCTCTGGATCTGTTTGTTGTCCCTCTCTCTCCCTGTCTGGATCTGTTTGTTGTCCCTCTCTCTCTCTCTCTGGATCTGTTTGTTGTCCCTCTCTCTCTCTCTGGATCTGTTTGTTGTCCCTCTCTCTCTCTCTCTGGATCTGTTTGTTGTCCATCTCTCTCCCTGTCTGGATCTGTTTGTTGTCCCTCTCTCTTGATCTGTTTGTTGTCCCTCTCTCTCTCTCTGGATCTGTTTGTTGTCCCTCTCTCTCTCTCTGGATCTGTTTGTTGTCCCTCTCTCTCTCTCTCTCTGGATCTGTTTGTTGTCCCTCTCTCTCTCTGTCTGGATCTGTTTGTTGTCCCTCTCTCTCTCTCTGGATCTGTTTGTTGTCCCTCTCTCTCCCAGTCTGGATCTGTTTGTTGTCCCTCTCTCTCTCTCTGGATCTGTTTGTTGTCCCTCTCTCTCCCTGTCTGGATCTGTTTGTTGTCCCTCTCTGGATCTGTTTGTTGTCCCTCTCTCTCTCTCTGGATCTGTTTGTTGTCCCTCTCTCTCTCTCTGGATCAGTTTGTTGTCCCTCTCTCCCTGTCTGGATCTGTTTGTTGTCCCTCTCTCTCTCTCTGGATCTGTTTGTTGTCCCTCTCTCTCCCTGTCTGGATCTGTTTGTTGTCCCTCTCTCTCTCTCTGGATCTGTTTGTTGTCCCTCTCTCTCTCTCTGGATCTGTTTGTTGTCCCTCTCTCTCCCTGTCTGGATCTGTTTGTTGTCCCTCTCTCTCTCTCTCTGGATCTGTTTGTTGTCCCTCTCTCTCTGTCTGGATCTGTTTGTTGTCCCTCTCTCTCTGTCTGGATCTGTTTGTTGTCCCTCTCTCTGTCTGGATCTGTTTGTTGTCCCTCTCTCTGTCTGGATCTGTTTGTTGTCCCTCTCTCTCTGTCTGGATCTGTTTGTTGTCCCTCTCTCTCCCTGTCTGGATCTGTTTGTTGTCCCTCTCTCTCTGTCTGGATCTGTTTGTTGTCCCTCTCTCTCTCTCTGGATCTGTTTGTTGTCCCTCTCTCTCTCTCTCTCTGGATCTGTTTGTTGTCCCTCTCTCTCTCTCTGGATCTGTTTGTTGTCACTCTCTCTCCCTGTCTGGATCTGTTTGTTGTCCCTCTCTCTCCCTGTCTGGATCTGTTTGTTGTCCCTCTCTCTCTCTCTGGATCTGTTTGTTGTCCCTCTCTCTCTCTCTGGATCTGTTGTTGTCCCTCTCTCTCCCTGTCTGGATCTGTTTGTTGTCCCTCTCTCTCTGTCTGGATCTGTTTGTTGTCCCTCTCTCTCTCTCTGGATCTGTTTGTTGTCCCTCTCTCCCTCTCTGGATCTGTTTGTTGTCCCTCTCTCCCTCTCTGGATCTGTTTGTTGTCCCTCTCTCCCTCTCTGGATCTGTTTGTTGTCCCTCTCTCTCTCTCTGGATCTGTTTGTTGTCCCTATCTCTCTCTCTGGATCTGTTTGTTGTCCCTCTCTCTCCCTGTCTGGATCTGTTTGTTGTCCCTCTCTCTCTCTCTCTGGATCTGTTTGTTGTCCCTCTCTCTCTCTCTGGATCTGTTTGTTGTCCCTCTCTCTCTCTCTCTGGATCTGTTTGTTGTCCATCTCTCTCCCTGTCTGGATCTGTTTGTTGTCCCTCTCTCTTGATCTGTTTGTTGTCCCTCTCTCTCTCTCTGGATCTGTTTGTTGTCCCTCTCTCTCTCTCTGGATCTGTTTGTTGTCCCTCTCTCTCTCTCTCTCTGGATCTGTTTGTTGTCCCTCTCTCTCTCTGTCTGGATCTGTTTGTTGTCCCTCTCTCTCTCTCTGGATCTGTTTGTTGTCCCTCTCTCTCCCAGTCTGGATCTGTTTGTTGTCCCTCTCTCTCTCTCTGGATCTGTTTGTTGTCCCTCTCTCTCCCTGTCTGGATCTGTTTGTTGTCCCTCTCTCTCCCTGTCTGGATCTGTTTGTTGTCCCTCTCTCCCTGTCTGGATCTGTTTGTTGTCCCTCTCTCTCTGTCTGGATCTGTTTGTTGTCTCTCTCTCTCCCTGTCTGGATCTGTTTGTTGTCCCTCTCTCTCCCTGTCTGGATCTGTTTGTTGTCCCTCTCTCTCTCTCTGGATCTGTTTGTTGTCCCTCTCTCTCTCTCTGGATCTGTTGTTGTCCCTCTCTCTCCCTGTCTGGATCTGTTTGTTGTCCCTCTCTCTCCCTGTCTGGATCTGTTTGTTGTCCCTCTCTCTCTCTCTGGATCTGTTTGTTGTCCCTCTCTCTCCCTGTCTGGATCTGTTTGTTGTCCCTCTCTCTCCCTGTCTGGATCTGTTTGTTGTCCCTCTCTCTCCCTGTCTGGATCTGTTTGTTGTCCCTCTCTCTCTCTCTGGATCTGTTGTTGTCCCTCTCTCTCTCTCTGGATCTGTTGTTGTCCCTCTCTCTCCCTGTCTGGATCTGTTTGTTGTCCCTCTCTCTCTCGCTGGATCTGTTTGTTGTCCCTCTCTCTCTCTCTGGATCTGTTTGTTGTCCCTCTCTCTCCCTGTCTGGATCTGTTTGTTGTCCCTCTCTCTCTCTCTGGATCTGTTTGTTGTCCCTCTCTCTCTCTCTGGATCTATTTGTTGTCCCTCTCTCTCTCTCTGGATCTGTTTGTTGTCCCTCTCTCTCTCTCTGGATCTGTTTGTTGTCCCTCTCTCTCTCTCTGGATCTGGTTGTTGTCCCTCTCTCTCCCTGTCTGGATCTGTTTGTTGTCCCTCTCTCCCTCTCTGGATCTGTTTGTTGTCCCTCTCTCTCTCCCTGTCTGGATCTGTTTGTTGTCCCTCTCTCTCTGTCTGGATCTGTTTGTTGTCCCTCTCTCTCTGTCTGGATCTGTTTGTTGTCTCTCTCTCTCTGGATCTGTTTGTTGTCCCTCCCTCTCTGGATCTGTTTGTTGTCCCTCTCTCGCTCTCTCTGGATCTGTTTGTTGTCCCTCTCTCTCTCTCTCTGGATCTGTTTGTTGTCGCTCTCTCTCTGTCTGGATCTGTTTGTTGTCCCTCTCTCTCTGTCTGGATCTGTTTGTTGTCCCTCTCTCTCTCTCTGGATCTGTTTGTTGTCCCTCTCTCTCTGTCTGGATCGGTTTGTTGTCCCTCTCTCTCTCTCTGGATCTGTTTGTTGTCCCTCTCTCTCTGTCTGGATCTGTTTGTTGTCCCTCTCTCCCTCTCTGGATCTGTTTGTTGTCCCTCTCTCTCTCTCTGGATCTGTTTGTTGTCCCCCTCTCTCTCTCTGGATATGTTTGTTGTCCCTCTCTCTCTGTCTGGATCTGTTTGTTGTCCCTCTCTCTCTCTGGATCTGTTTGTTGTCCCTCTCTCTCTCTCTGGATCTGTTTGTTGTCCCTCTCTCTCTCTCTGGATCTGTTTGTTGTCCCTCTCTCCCTGTCTGGATCTGTTTGTTGTCCCTCTCTCCGTGTCTGGATCTGTTTGTTGTCCCTCTCTCTCTCTCTGGATCTGTTTGTTGTCCCTCTCTCTCCCTGTCTGGATCTGTTTGTTGTCCCTTTCTCTCTCTCTGGATCTGTTTGTTGTCCCTCTCTCTCTCTCTGGATCTGTTTGTTGTCCCTCTCTCTCCCTGTCTGGATCTGTTTGTTGTCCCTCTCTCTCTCTCTCTGGATCTGTTTGTTGTCCCTCTCTCTCTTTCTGGATCTGTTTGTTGTCCCTCTCTCTCTGTCTGGATCTGTTTGTTGTCCCTCTCTCTCTGTCTGGATCTGTTTGTTGTCCCTCTCTCTGTCTGGATCTGTTTGTTGTCCCTCTCTCTCTGTCTGGATCTGTTTGTTGTCCCTCTCTCTCCCTGTCTGGATCTGTTTGTTGTCTCTCTCTCCCTGTCTGTTGTCCCTCTCTCCCTCTCTGGATCTGTTTGTTGTCTCTCTCTCCCTGTCTGGATCTATTTGTTGTCCCTCTCTCCCTCTTTGGATATGTTTGTTGTCCCTCTCTCCCTGTCTGGATCTGTTTGTTGTCCCTCTCTCCCTCTCTGGATCTGTTTGTTGTCCCTCTCTCCCTGTCTGGATCTGTTTGTTGTCCCTCTCTCTCTCTCTGGATCTGTTTGTTGTCCCTCTCTCTCCCTGTCTGGATCTGTTTGTTGTCCCTCTTTCCCTCTCTGGATCTGTTTGTTGTCCCTCTCTCTCTCTGTCTGGATCTGTTTGTTGTCCCTCTCTCTCTCTCTGGATCTGTTCTCTCTCTCTCTGGATCTGTTCTCTCTCTCTCTCTCTCTAGATCTGTTCTCTCTCTCTCTCTCTAGATCTGTTCTCTCTCTCTCTCTCTAGATCTGTTCTCTCTCTCTCTCTCTCTCTGGATCTGTTCTCTCTCTCTCTCTGGATCTGTTCTCTCTCTCTCTCTCTCTGGATCTGTTCTCTCTCTCTCTCTGGATCTGTTCTCTCTCTCTCTCTCTCTGGATCTGTTCTCTCTCTCTCTATCTCGATCTGTTCTCTCTCTCTCTCTCTCTCTCTCTTGATCTCGATCTCGATCTGTTCTCTCTCTCTCGATCTCGATCTGTTCTCTCTCTCTCGATCTCGATCTGTTCTCTCTCTCGATCTGTTCTCTCTCTCTCTCTCGATCTGTTCTCTCTCTCTCTCTCTCTCTCTCTCTCTCTCGATCTGTTCTCTCTCTCTATCTCTCTCTCTCGATCTGTTCTCTCTCTCTCAGATATGATGAAGATCATTTATACCTAACAAAAGTAAGAGATGCTGTACAAATTTAACTGAAAGCTTAAACATCTACTCACTTTTTTTATCACTAACCTTCATCAGACGTGCTCCCTCAGCCTCCAGCTTCTTTCCCTCATTCTTGTCTGCTGTGTTTTGACATGCATTGTTATTAAACTCATATATACAATAACTCAAAGCTTAATAGGTGATTAAATCTGTTTAAGTTTTAATTCGTTTGAACTGGTAAAAATCTTAATTTCTCATCGGACTGCTGGCTGGCACTGCCTCTCTTGAAGAATTTCCATATATCCAGCTAACATTAGTCATTAGCTAGCCTACAGTTGAGAAATTGAGAATAATACAATGACATTGTGATAAACACTGTCACCTTTTCTAAACATGACCTACTGATAATTGTTTTGCAATGGCCTACTGAATGAAAGCAATTGAGTATGAAAAGATATGTGCATGATGTATACGTCATCTCTCATTTATAGCTTAGCACAGATAGCAAAACTACATTAAATACAACGTTAACTAGATATCATCGCCACATAACTTATGCCGAAGTTAAAAGACACCGTTACTGTTCGCTAGCTCGCAACATCTGTTACACTAACTTACAGGCAGTCTCATAAAAACGAGTCAGTTAAGAACAAATTCTTATTTACAATGACAGCCTACCAAAAGGCCTCCTGCGGGGATTGGGGCTGGGAAAAAATAAAATATAGGACAACTCACATCACGTCAAGAGAGACACCACAACACTACATAAAGAGAGATCTAAGACAACAACATGACAACATAGCATGGTAGCAACACCACAACAACCACATGGTAGCAACAAAAAACATGGTACAAACATTATTGGCACAGCACAAAGGCAAGAAGATAAAGACAACAATACATCACGCAAAGCAGCAACAACTGTCAGTAAGAGTGTCCATGGTTGAGTCTGAATGAAGAGATTGAGATAAAACTGCCCAGTTTTTTGCAGTTTGTTCCAGTCGCTAGCTGCAGCGAACTGAAAAAAGAGCGACCCAGGGATGTGTGTGCTTTGGGGACAGAAAATGACTGGAAGAATGGGTGTTTGTATGTGGAGGATGAGGGCTGCAGTAGGAATCTCAGATCGGGTGGACTGAGGCCTAAGAGGGTAATGATATGCTATGCGGTTCGTAAGGATAGCGTAGCTAACAAATTGTCAGCCAGTGTAACTTATTTGAAAAGTCATTACTTTATTACATTGCTCAATATTTTCATTACAATTTCATTGCTTTAACTAATTCTGAAAATTGTATCCACTCTCGCTATACTTCCTGACATTTTCTTACAATCTGAAAATGTTGTGAAGCCACACCCATTTTCTGCAGAATTTCATTATGGGCCCTAAAAGCACAGAAAGTGTCCTTTGCTTGTATACTTCCTATTTTGGTGAATGTAGTACGACATCCGGGAATTTGGCATACTAATTATATCCATACTATGACTAATAAGCATACTACATACTGAAATTACATCACAAATAGTACGGTTAGTGCAGTTAGTATGAGTATTCAAACACAGCTAGGGTCTTTGGGTCATGAACATGTTTTTGTGGCCAGTTGTTTGGAAGTACTTATGATTCATAGATCCAATAATCAGTGAAGCTCAGAGTAGACTGCCCTACTGAACCAGCAGTGTGTTGTGTGTCTTCCCAGATAAGGCACTACTCATTCATGTCACACAGTTGAGAAAATGAGGGGGGAGAGGAAGGAGAAATCAGAGGGGGGAGAGGAAGGGGGAGAAGAAAGAGAGGAAGGAAAGGTCAAAAGGAGGAGAGGTAGAGAAAGGGGGAGATGAGAGAGAGGAAGGAAGGAAGAATAGATCAGAGGAGAGGTAGAGAGGAGGCTATATTTGCCATGGCTCCTGCTTGTTCAATTGCCCAGAGTTTATGTGCTGATTAAAATAGCACCTTCCACCGCTTGGTACCTAAACCACAGTGGAATAACATGCACACACAGACACACACATGCACACGTGTGTGTGTGTATATGCCTGCCTGTATGTACATTAGTATGTGTGTGTCTGTAGATTAGAGCCCTCAATGTGTACTTATGTGACCACTTCTGATAAACACTTCCTTTAGAGAGGAGAACAGATGGAGCAAATGTTAAACTTCCTTAGAGTGAAACACAGTGACCACATGGGGTGGCGTGTGGGCAAAGAGAAATGTTTGATTATGATCAACTGTATTGATTATACAGTTTTAAGACTAAACCACACGTGAGCAAGTGGATGATGACGACTACAGCTGTGGCAAGAGTACAACTCATATTCAAAACTATAATAGAAAACATCTAACGATGAGGACAGTTAAAACCGCTGTGCTTCTGCATTGCTTGTTGTTAGGGGTTCTAGGCTGGGTTTCTGCATTGCTTGTTGTTAGGGGTTCTAGGCTGGGTTTCTGCATTGCTTGTTGTTAGGGGTTCTAGGCTGGGTTTCTGCATTGCTTGTTGTTAGGGGTTCTAGGCTGGGTTTCTGCATTGCTTGTTGTTAGGGGTTCTAGGCTGGGTTTCTGCATCGCTTGTTGTTAGGGGTTCTAGGCTGGGTTTCTGCATTGCTTGTTGTTAGGGGTTCTAGGCTGGGTTTCTGCATTGCTTGTTGTTAGGGGTTCTAGGCTGGGTTTCTGCATTGCTTGTTGTTAGGGGTTCTAGGCTGGGTTTCTGCATTGCTTGTTGTTAGGGGTTCTAGGCTGGGTTTCTGCATTGCTTGTTGTTAGGGGTTCTAGGCTGGGTTTCTGCATTGCTTGTTGTTAGGGGTTCTAGGCTGGGTTTCTGCATTGCTTGTTGTTAGGGGTTCTAGGCTGGGTTTCTGTAAAGCACTTTGACAACTGCTGATGTAAAAAGGGCAATACAAATACTTTGATAGAATTTGATGAAAACACATCTGATAATCTCTGGTGACAGAGGTAACAAGCTGACCAGCACATATCCGATTTGGGTGCCGATGTTACATGTCTGGTAATGCCTTTTTAATTGCACCTGAGGGGATAAAAAAAAGTTACATTAAATTCAATTTTGAATTTTGAAATATCAGTTGAACAGTTGACAAGATGCAGCCACCACACACAAAGTTAATTTCTTGACCATATTTTTTGCAGTTTAACTTTAGTGTCTTATTGCAAACATATTTTTGTTCTGTACAGGCTTCCTTCTTTTCACTCTGTCAATTAGGTTACTATTGTGGAGTAACTACAATGTTGTTGATCCATCGTCAAGTTTCTCCTATCATAGCCATTAAACTCTGTAACTGTTTTAAAGTCACTACTGGCCTCATGGTGAAATCACTGAGCGGTTTCCTTCCTCTCCAACAGTTAAGAAGAACTCTATCTTTGTAGTGACTGGGTGTATTGGTACACCATCCAAAGACTAATTAATAACTTCACCACGCTCAAAGGAATATTCAATGTCTACTTAAAAAAAAACATCTACCAATAGGTGCCCTTCTTTGCGAGGCATTGGAAAACATCCTTGGTCTTTGTGGTTGAATCGGTGTTTGAAATTCACTGCTCAACCGAGGGACCTTATAGATCAGGGGTGTCAAAGTCAAATGGACGGAGGGCCAAATAAAAAATTTAGCTACAAGCCGAGGGCCGGACTGTTCGAATGTTCATTGAAAATTTTTTAAATGACGCATATAGTCTAGTGAACCTAATTGAACCTACTGAAAACCTAACAAATATATTCCAATATGATCAGATAAATAAAGCAATATTTTCTTATGGCTCTGTCAGTAATCTTTAATTTTCAACAGACACAAAAGACAAATTTCCTTTATATAAAAATCCCCATAACATGAACATTAAATGAAAGAAACCGGTATTCAAGGCACCATCAGTAGCCTATATTTTCTATTTTAGCAAAAGTGGGCTAAATTTACTTCAAAGAAAAAAACAATAATAGCAATTTTCTATCATCCACTCAACTGAAATATTTTTAAAATATAATTGGATTGAAATACAATAAAATAAAGTGCAAAAATCTATTAATCAAAAACAACACTTTGTTTAAGGAGAAGTAACATGCAGTGAAAACAAATATTAAACTTTAACTTTTAAACTTGAACTGAGTAAAAACTCTAAATATGTGATTGCACAGTAATGTTCACTTGTTTTAGGTTGAGGGTGATACTTGGTGGTGTCCCATCTTTTCCACAAGTTCATCAATGTTCGGGGTAAGGCTCTGAGCTGAGGAAATCCTCAGAATTGAGTGGAGGTGTTCAGCAGTAAGTCGACTTCTGTGTGATGTTTTGTTCAGGTTCATCAAAGAAAACAGTTGTTCACACAGGTATGTGCTGCCAAACATAGACAACGTTTGAGCAGCCTGGATGCGCAGCTGGGGCATTGTGTCGGGGAGGAAACGGGCGAACTCCGCAGCACCCACTGCCGCATATTTTGCCCTCAGTGCATCATTGCATTGGAGGTCAATCAACTCCATTTGGAGGTTTGGTGGTGAGCTTTCCACGTCAACAGCAAATGGGTTACCGAGCAGTTCCAACCTGCTTTTTTGTGCTTCAAAGTCAGCAAATCGGCGTCGAAAGTCAGCGGCAAGCATACCTATTTTATCAGCCAACTGTGCGCTCGGGAACGCACTGGTAGAGAGCTTCTCTTTCATGGTCTGGCAGCTGGGAAAGTGGCTCAAATTTTCTTTCCGCATCTGCGTCTCCCACAGAGTCAGTTTGGTTTTAAATGCCTTCACTGTACTGTACATATCAGAGATGACATGATCCCGACCCTGCAGCTGCAAGTTCATTGCATTCAGATGACTCGTAATGTCACACAGAAAAGCCATTTCACACAGAAACATTTCGTCTCGGAGTTGTGTTGTGTCTTTCCCTTTGCTGTCCAAGAACAGACAAATCTCCTCACGAAGCTCGAAACATCTTTGAAGCACCTTTCCCTGGCTTAGCCATCGCACCTCTGTGTGATAAGGCAAATCACCATGCTCCGTTTCTAACTCCGTCAGAAATGCCTTGAACTGGCGGTGATTCAAACCTTTGGCTCTGATAAAGTTAACTGTGCGCGTGATGATGCTCATTACATGCTCCATTTTCAAGGCTTTACCGCACAACGCTTCCTGGTGTATGATACAATGATAAGCTGTCAGCTCACCTGTTGCGTTTTCCTCTTGCATCTTTTCCCGTATCTTCGCCACCAGTCCGCTCCTGTGTCCACACATCGCAGGTGCTCCGTCGGTTGTCAAACCCACGAGTTTTTCCCAAGGCAGCTCCATCTCATTTACACATCTTGACACCTCTTCATACAAATCATGCCCCGTAGTTGTGCCATGCATAGGACGTAAAGCCAAAAACTCCTCTGTCACGCTTAGGCTGGAGTCCACTCCGCGGATGAAAATTGACAACTGGGCAATGTCAGAAATGTCGGTGCTCTCATCCACAGCCAAGGAATATGCAATGAAATCTTTTCCCTTTTTCACAAGCTGCTCTTTTAGATTGATGGACAACTGGTCTACTCTCTCGGCAATGGTGTTTCTGCTCAGACTCACATTTAAAAAGAGTTGCCTTTTTTCTGGGCAAACTTCGTCACAAACTTTAATCATGCAGTTTTTGATGAAATCCCCCTCCGTAAATGGCCGGGCTGATTTAGCGATCTCTTCTGCCAAAATAAAACTGGCCTTGACAGCAGCCTGGCCTTGTGATTTGGCTTTTTTGAACAGAGCCTGTCGAGATTTGAGGCCTCGTTTTAATTCCTCTGCCTTTTGTAGCCTTTGTTCCATGTCCATATTCTTGTTTTTGTCCGCGTGTTTCGTTTCATAATGTCGTCTCAGATTATACTCTTTCAGTACCGCCACACTTTCTCCACACAGAAGACACACAGGTTTTCCAGCTACCTCCGTGAACATATACTCCGACTCCCACCTTGTTTGAAACCCCCGGTTCTCAGTGTCCACCTTCCGTTTTGCCATTTTTGATGGGTATCTGAAAGTTAATTTTACTGTGATGCTGACGACTGCTGTGCCAATAAATATTGAAATGAAGCAGCCTACTGCTCGGTGCGTCACCGTTGCATTGTGGGAAATGTAGTATTGGTGCGTGTAAAAGATCTGCGGGCTGCCGGCTTGCTGCGGTCTGCGGGCCGGTTCTAATAATAAATCAAGATCATCCCAGGGGCCGTAAAAAACCTTCTCGCGGGCCGGATGTGGCCCGCGGGCCTTGACTCTGACATATGTGTTATAGATCATTGTGTGTGGTACAGAGATGAGGCAGTTGAATACTTATTGGCTCAAGACATTTCAGCTTTAAATTTTTAACATTTCTAAAAACATGATTTCACTTTAACATTACAGGGTATTATGTGTAGGCCAGTGACACAAAATCTAAATTTCATCCATTTTAAATTCAGGCTGCAACAACAAAAGGTGGAAAAATGAATGGGGTGTGAATTCTTTAAGGTACTCCATTGTTATGTTTTGTCTATCTGTGTGCTGTAAGGAAGAGAAGGGAAATAGGTGCTCAAAAGGGCTGGTTTTTATCACAAATAACAAGAAAGGAATGTGTCCTTGCATTCAAAATGAACCATTTCTGAAGTTGTCTTTTTATACTGTGGCACATCCATAAAGAAATCCAACAAGCACTGATTCAGTGGAATTCAGAGAACAGGAGACCTAACTAACGTGTTGCTCGGACTGTTTTCTAACCCTTAAAAAAAAACAGACGAGTTTCAGAAGAAAGTTTTTTGTTTCTGGCCATTTGAGCCTGTAATCGAACCCACAAATGCTGATGCTTCAGATACTCAACTAGTCTAAAGGCCAGATTTATTGCTACTTTAATTAGCACAACAGTTTTCAGCTGTGCTAACATAATTGCAAAAGGGATTTCAAATGATCAATTAGCCTTTTAAAATGATTAACTTGGATTAGCTAACACAAAGTGCCATTGGAACACAGGAGTGATGGTTGCTGATAATGGGCCTGTGCAGATATCCCATAAAATAAAAATCAGCCATTTCCAGCTACAATATTAATTTACAACATAAACAATGTCTACACTGTACTTATGATCAATTTTATGTTATTTTAGTGGACATAAAAAGTGCTTTTCTTTCAAAAACAAGGACATTTCTAGTTGACCCCAAACTTTTGAACGGTAGTGTACATGCATACACTTTAAAAAAATATATATATTTCCTTTATTACTCTCCACCCCGCCCCCGATTGGAGCAAACTAGTGAACAACAATGCTTAGGCCTGTATTTCCAGCTTATACATACTATATACATTTTATGGACACAGTCTATTTTACAATGGTTCTATTTTGTTTGTTTTTAGTCCCGTCCTTCCTCAACCTCTCCCATCTTTTTCTTATGTCCATCTGGTTTGATTTCTATTTGCCATATCTTGCAAATTGTGCTCTTTCAAAAATGTTCAACCTATATTCGTTTTACGGGCACAGTATGTTTTACTTTAGTAATCTTGCTGTTATTACTCCCAACCTTCAGATCCATTCAACCCCAAAATAGTATAACTTTGGTCAGTATTTTCCAAAATGAGAATGTAGGCGATATGGAATTGATGACGTCTCCACGTTCCTTGGCGTAGTTGAGGGTTGGATTCGATTTCAAGTAATCCCACTAACACGTGTGTTTTCATTGGTAAATCCTCCCTCGAAATGCACACTGACCACAGTAAAGTTAATTTGATGTTGGATATGTCTATGGGGATAGTTAGACTGTCAATAAAGTACACAATGTACAGTGCCTTCGGAAAGTAATCAGACCCCTTGACTTTTTCTAAATTTTGTTACGTTAGTCTTATTCTAAAATGGATTAAATGAAACAAGTTTTGAAAAAATTGCAAATGTATTAAAAATAAATACCCAGACCCTTCGCTATGAGACTCGAAATTGAGCTCAGGTGCATCCTGTTTCCTTTGGTCATTCTTGAGATGTTCCTACAACTTGATTGGAGTCCAACTGTGGTGAATTCAATTGATTGGACATGCTTTGGAAAGGCACACACCTGTCTATATAAGCTCCCACAGCTGACAGTGCATGTCAGAGCAAAAACCAAGCCATGAGGTCGAAGGAATTGTGCATAGAGCTCTGAGACAGGATTGTGTCGAGGCACAGATCTGGGGAAGGGTACCAAAACATTTCTGCAGCATTGAAGGTCCCCAAGAACACAGTGGCCTCCACCATTCTTAAATGGAAGAAGTTTGGAACCACCAAGACTCTTCCTAGAGCTGGTTGCCTGGCCAAACTGAGCAATCGGGGAGACAGGCCTTGGTCAGAGAAGTGACCAAGAACCCGATGGAGCTCTGTCAGAGTGACCAGAGTTCCTCTGTAGAGATGGGAGAACCTTCCAGAAGGACAACCATCTCTGCAGCACTCCACCAATCAGGCCTTTTATGGTAGAGTGGCCAGACGGAAGCCACTCCACAGTAAAAGGCACATGCCAGCCCACTTGGAGTTTGCCAAAAGGCACCTAAAGGCTCTCAGACCATGAGAAACAAGATTCTCTGTTCTGATGAAACGAAGATTGAACTCTTTGGCCTGAATGCCAAGCATCACGTCTGGAGGAAACCTGGAACCATCCCTATGGTGAATCATTGTGGTGGCAGCATCATGCTGTGGGGATGTTTTTCAGTGTCAGGGACTGGGAGACTAGTCAGGATCGAGGCAAAGATGAATTGCGCAAAGTAAAGAGATCCTTGATGAAAATCTGCTCCAAAGCACTCAGGGCCTCAGACTGGGGTGAAGGTTCACCTTCCAATAGGACAACGACCCTAAGCACACAGCCAAGACAATGCAGTTGTGGCTTTGGGACAAGTCTCTGAATGCCCATGAGTGGCCCAGCCAGAGCCAGGACTTGAATCCAATCCAACATTTCTGGAGAGACCTGAAAATAGCTGTGCAGCAACGCTTCCCATCCAACCTGACAGACCTGGACCTGCAGAGACGAATGGGTAGAAACTCCCCAAATACAGGTGTGCCAAGCTTGTAGCGTCATACAAAAGAAGACTCAAGGCTGTAATCGCTGCCAAGATATTTCCATATTTAATTTGTAATAAATTTGCTAAAATTTCTGAACCAGTTTTTGCTTTGTCATTATAGGGTATTGTGCGTAGATTGAGGAAAAAATAACAATTTAATCAATTTTAGAATAAGGCTGTAACCTAACAAAATGTGGAAAAAGTCAAGGGGTCTGAATACTTTCCCGAATGGCAATATTTTCTCATTTTAATAGCTTCAAATTTTCAATGACTTAACCACAAACCAACTATATTTTTTTTAAAATGCATATAAAATATTGAAAGCATTTAATGAGAAAATTAAAAGGTGTGCAAAATTAAAATATTGTCCCATGTACATTGTGTAATTATTGATGGTTCATAGCACCATAGAGCTATCAAACATCGGAATAACTTCACCATGGTCACATACTGGCTAAAGCTAGCTAGTTGGTTTGCAAGCTAATTCCAAATGAGAGAACAACTCCATGAAATTGAATTTCCAATTTGTATTTAACTTGCACGGACCCCCTCCACACACACATTGTAGCTGTTGTTGGCACTGGATCCATTAACCTTGTTTGGCGGCAGTTGTACAGGGCCAAGGAGGAGTTGGCGGAGTAGTTAGAATAGTGTTTGAGGCTGGATGTGCTGCGTCAGAGAAGGATTAGAGTAAAGAGGGATAGGAGTGTGTGTCAAGGCCTTGGTAGTGTGTGTGCATTTGTGAGAATGTCTAAGCAAGGCAGGGCACACCACCATCTAAAGTGTGCAGCCAGGTCATCCGTGATAAGTCAGTATTTGACGTCGGGAGATGTGCAAACCGGCCACTAGGGGTAAAAATTCCAAATTTTTAACTGTTTAAGGTTAAGTTTAGGCGTGGCAATATGTGGCAATATGTGGCAATATGTTACTGTTTGGGTGACCTGACCAAATTCACATAGAAATATGAGTTATAGATCGGTCATTCTCATTGAAAGCAAGTCTAAGAAGCAGTTCTTAAGGTTGGATGTTTGAATCCAGCGATTATTTTAAGCCTATCCCAAACCTTAACCCTTACAGGTGCAATATGCAGAAATCCTGGTTGCGAAAATTCTCATAGTTCGCCTAATTTCAGTTCATGTGATAAAACAAGCAGTTACTTTTGGCAACTTTCTATTGCTGGATTCGAACATCCACCCTTTGGCATCAGAGGCAGATGCTTATGACCATCACCTCCACAACACCCTGGCAAAACCCAAACCTACTTTGAGAAGAAAAAAAATGTTGAACCTTTATTTATACAGTTTTTTTTCTCATTGAGATAACATCTCTTTTCCAAGAGAGACCTGGTCAAATAGCAGCAGAGGGAACAATGTTTCAGACAAAACAACTTACATGCACTAAACAAAACTATAAACACACATACAGTACAACAAAAACATTGTACATTAAAAACACAAATGTCTTGACTAAAAACAGCTGGCCTAAAAACAATTACACTCTTCTATGATATATACATCGATCAAGTGTTTAAACTCCACCAACGAAACTAGATTATCACATTTTAAAATGTTCATGACAGAATTCCAGGACCACGGCTGTCATGACGTTGGCCTGTGGGTAAGGTTTATGACCACCCTCATAAATACCTTTCTCCCTTCCCTCTCTCTTGACTCTCTAAAATCTAAAACCGACAGTAATGTACATCGTACCAGCTCCTTCCTGGCCTCAAAAGAAAAACAAGCCTTATGCCGGTAATACAATCCTAATTTCAGCTTGAGCTTCCTAATCAAGTTCTCTACATGCACAGTGAAGCTCAGCCTATCATCAACCCACACACCCAAATATTTGTACACTTTAACTTGCTCTATAGTATGTCCAGCCAATGTAGCAATGACATGATTTGTAACATGGCTGGCATTTGAAAATACCATGCATTTTGTTTTACCTGAATTTAGAATCAGCTTTAAATCATACAGATTCTGTTTTATGATGTTAAATGCTCTTTGGGCATTTTCAAAAGCTAAAGATAAACTACTACCACTTGATTAAAGAACAGTATCATCTGCATAAAAATGATCATCCGCTGTTTCAATAAGATCCCCAATGTTGTTGATATACAAAATGAACAACAGTGGGCCCAAAAAACCTTGCGAAACACCTGAGCGCACCTCTATGGACTCGGATTTACAACCATCCGCCATTACACATTGTGTACGATTTGATAGGTCCTTTTGAAACCGATCTAGAGTGTGACCAGTAATTCCACAACATTTTAACCTTTGCACTAACACAGCATGGTCCACGGTGTCAAAAGCCTTCGAACAAATCAATAAAAACAGACACACAATTTAACTTCTTATCAAGAACACAGTGGATGTCATTTAAAACCTTCAATGTTACTGAAACAGTGCTGTGGCCAGACCTAAAACCTGATTGCATTCCATTTAAGATGTTGATTTCTTGGAAGTAGGCCTTTAGCTGCCTACTAACTAAGGACTCCAGTACCTTTGACAGTACAGACAATGTTGATATGGGTCGATAGTTGTCAAGTAGCGAAGGATCTCCACCTTTCAGGAGAGGCAGTACAAAAGCAGATTTCCATAACTTGGGGATTTCCTTAACACCAAGCGTGAGGTTAAAAATACATGTTAAGGGGGAGCAATGGTGTCTGCGGCTAGGTGTAGGGGGCAGGGGTCTAGTTCATCAGGGCCAGGGGATTTTTTAAATACATTTCTTTCAGGGCTTTACACACTCCTGAAACAGAGAAGGATGAAAAGGAGAACCTGGTGAAGGAGTGCACAGGGGTGTCAGGTAAATTCACAGGGGGCTCAATTATACCTTTTGACCTTTTCAAATAAACTGCCTGCATCTAAAAAATGCGTATTCAAGGCTTTCAGAATGGAGATTCTCTCAGTTACAATCTGTGTGTCTACCAACAATTGTTTGGGAAGCTGTGTATCTTTTTCGCATTCCAAACCCTTCACTACTTGCCAAAATTTGGATGGATTATTAATTTTTTTTGAAGTAGATTTCAGGGCAGTGGTCTGCTTTCAATTTACGGATCATAGCCACACCCATATTTCGAAGATGTTTAAAAGCCTTTCAATCATCCGCTGAACCAGTCCCTCTTGCTTTAGCCCACATAGCATTTCGTTCCCTTATGATTTTTGTAAGTTCCTTAGTAAACCAAGGGTTCTCTCTGCCCTTAATCCTGATTTTTTTTATAAAAGGGGCATGCTTATTGCATACATCCTGGAATGCATTGTGGAAGTAAGGAAAGGCTAGTTCAACATCAGGGATTAATTCCATTCTATTCAATGCTAGATACATCATGTAAAAAACCTTGAATATCAAACCGCTTCCAGTTTCTTTTTGTAATAACGCGTGGAGATTTCTTAGGAATTTTACCATCTCTCACACAGGCAATAGCACAGTGATCACTTATGTAATTTGCAAAAATACCAGAAGCATTAAAACGATGGGGAGTATTGGTTAAGATCAAATCAATCAAAGAGGATTTCAGGGGATATTTTATACTCAACCTAGTTACACTGTTGACAATCTGAGTGAGATTGTAGGTATTGCACATTTTGAGTTGATCAGAGCTAGATGTTAGCCATTCCTGATTCAGATCACCCATCAGGACAAACTCAGAATTGACATTCTGTGATAACAATTTGAAAATACAATCCCGAGAGCCAACAGCAGCAGATGGAGGTCTATAACAACAAGATACAACAATATTTAAAGATAAGGTTTAGGTTCAGAGACAGATATTCAAATTGCTTAGGTTGAGTAACAGAAGTCAGAACGACCACCGAGAACTTGTCTTTTACATATACAGCAACACTACCACCCTTAGATTTACGATCTGTACGAAACACATTGAAACCATTTATGACAATATTTTTGCCAGTAATAGATTTTTTAAGCCAGGTTTCAGAAAGCATAAATACATCAGGGTGGGCAGTTTTTATCCATATATTCACAAAATCAAGCTTCGGCAGAAGACTTCTTACATTTATATGCAAAAACTTCAGGCCACTTAATTTGGCAGGGGTAAGAATGTCAGGACCTGGATTAGACTGGACATTTCCAGACAATAGAAGCAGCAAGATAATGGCAAGTCTAGATCGAGGGTTACAACATTTGGATTTACAGACAGCAGTTTAATGAGAATCCAGAGTCTCCAGAGTCTTTAACGCCACATATTTCAGGAGATGTGTGAAGTCCAGAGACATGGTGAAGTACCAAGAGAACAGTCCTAACATGTAAGCGCAAGAGTCCGATTTCTCCCATATTGTTCGGGAGAAATGTGTATAGTTCTCATGTGCATTTCTGGAGCAAGCGTGGGGTTTCTCACAATACTTGAGGGAGAAACAATCATATATTTCCTCATTCACAGTGCAACGGGCTCTAAAAGTATCGCCAACATTGTAAAAGCCAAGGGTAGACACCAGCAAAATGAACAACAGCATCATGTTTGTTAAATGCCCTAAAAGCCACTAATCAAATAGTTCAACCGCTGATCAATAAAAAGTCAGCGATGTATTTGTATGATGTAGGCGAGCAAAGGTCCGGGGAGAGAGAGAGAAAGTGACGAGGACACCTGTAAAAGAATGGGAGAGACAGACCAGGGCAGGCGTCTCAGAACTCGCTGCCGTGTTGGCGTCTCAGAACTCGCTGCCGTGCTGGCGTCTCAGAACTCGCTGCCGTGCTGGCGTCTCAGAACTCGCTGCCGTGTTGGCGTCTCAGAACTCGCTGCCGTGTTGGCGTCTCAGAACTCGCTGCCGTGTTGGCGTCTCAGAACTCGCTGCCGTGTTGGCGTCTCAGAACTCGCTGCCGTGTTGGCGTCTCAGAACCCGCTGCCGTGTTGGCGTCTCAGAACCCGCTGCCGTGTTGGCGTCTCAGAACTCGCTGCCGTGTTGGCGTCTCAGAACTCGCTGCCGTGTTGGCGTCTCAGAACTCGCTGCCGTGTTGGCGTCTCAAAACTCGCTGCCGTGTTGGCGTCTCAAAACTCGCTGCCGTGTTGGCGTCTCAGAACTCGCTGCCGTGTTGGCGTCTCAGAACTCGCTGCCGTGTTGGCGTCTCAATGTGAGATCCGGTAACTGTGTTGGCCACTCCTCTGAATGTGGGGGGACATGCCCCCCCCCCCCCCGTCCCCAGTGAAAGTTGCGCCGCTGCACACATGTACTGTACACACGCGCTTGCTCTTACTTCTTGTGAAGGGACAGACTGTGACCAGAAATAGTCTCCCACATTTCAACACGCCAGACAATGTTTTGGTCCACTAAAGGCCCATTTTTTCCCTGTGAGGTCCCCATTACTACCCATTACTACCCATTACCCCATTATGGCACTTATAAATGCAGATCCTTTAAACATCCACAAACAGGGACATCGATCCCAATCAAAGGTGTTATTACGTGCTCCACTAAGGCAGTTATTTATCTCATAACTTGTCCTTGTGGTAAAAATTATGTGGGTAAAACAAAGCGTGAATTAAAAGTACGTATCTCAGAGCATCGTAGCACCATTAGGTGCAAAAACTTGACCTACCCAGTTGCGGCCCACTTTTTGGAGGCAGGCCACTCGATTTCATCTTTACGTTATATTGGCATCGAACATGTCACGCTCCCTAGGAGAGGGGGTGACCTTGATAATTTATTGTTAAGACGAGAGGCTGCTTGGATATTTAATTTAAAGACCCTTGCTCCCTTCGGTCTTAATGTGGACTTTGATCTGAAGCCATTCTTGTGATTGTTGTGATTGTTGTGACTTTGCCATTGTGGTTGTTTGTAGGCTTGTGTGGTCTTTAGTGTGTCTATGATCGTATGCTATCCATTTGTATTAATTGTATGTTGCTCATTCTATGCCGTTTTAATATGAGTAATTAACCAATGATATTAGGCCACTGTTGGCCATGATTACAGACACCTGTGTGTCTTGACACTATATATAAACGAGTCATCCCGCAGTGTCTGTGATTGTACCCTGTTGAAGACAGCTTGCCTGTCGAAACGTTGGTAATTAAATATTTTTGCATCTGAGCTCCTAGAGTGTGCGGCTCTCCTTTATTTTCTAGTTTTCTACTCCGCTAGCCAGCACCTCGCCTACATAGGTGTGCGTTTCTTTTTTCTTCTAGAAGGTCCCCATTACTAGCCAAATAATATATTTTTTTTTTTGCCAAAAAACGAACAATTTAGACAGGCTAAAGATGGACAGCCTCATCTGGTATTTGGCCAAGCTGTCCCTGCATAGAGAATTACAGACAGTCTGGGGAATGTTCAGAAAACATCAGACAACTGATGTTGCTGTGTCTTCTGATTTAATCAATTTCACACAGGCACCTTAGTTTTACTACTACTTGTTCTGTTTAGCATTGGGTAGCATTTGTGACAGTTTTTACAACTACAAACCAAGTTTGCATCCCAAATGGCACCCTATTCTATCCCTTTATAGTGCACTACTTTTGACCAGAGCCCTATGGGTCCTTGTCAAATGTAGTGTACTATATAGGGAATAGGGTGCCATTTGGGACAGACAAAGTCTCCAGATGCACTTATGAGGCAGTCCAGGGGATGATCTAAATTAGCTAATGGACAAGATCAAAGTGTGTACCAGGCCACTTCTAGTTTCATTACTCGTCTGATTATTTGTAATTTGTTCCCCTCGGGTCCCATGGTTGACATTGATCGTGTCTGTTGAGCGCACAATAATACGAGTCGTGTCTCCTATTAACTTATTGAGAGGAATGCAATCTAGCAGTGTTCGGCTGTGCTTCTGATCATTTTGACCAGTGGCCATGGTCATCTCCTGACATGTACTGAAGGATTTCTGAACAACACAGCTTGAAGGGTAGCCTGGTCAAGCAGACTGATTGCTTCTGCGCTCATGTTTCATTTCACTTGAAAAACAATGTGAGCTATTATAAGACCAGGATGCAAGGGTACTTTGGTATGCAAGGGTACTTCAAGGGCAGCTAGGGGCCTCAATCTTAAAATACCTGGGGGCCAAGTTTCTCATGGGTGCCATTTCATGATGTGGCACCTGGGACTTGAGTTTGAGGCCCTCGTTCAAATGCTAAATCTATCATTAAAGTAAAATAAATGACATTACAATGTACAATAAAGGAATGCATGAATAATTTGTGAAGTCTATCTGGCACATTTAGCAGCGAGTGAGGGATAGTGTGGTAAACTGAATTAAAATATTCATTGGGGGTGACAGCTGCTGTGTGAAACACCAGGCTGTGCCAAGATATCAGGGGTGAAACACAGGACAGGAGGGAGGGAACACCGGGGAATGGAATGGTATCGCCAAATCAAACACATGGTTTCTTTGTATTCGATCCCATTCCATTCACTTAATTCTAGTCATTATTATGAGCCGTCCTCCCCTCATCAGCCTCCTTTGGCCAGAATACATAGCTAAACAGACTGGTACCCAGACCAGGCTAACATTCCACTCCTTGTACTCTGTGTTTTGGCTACAGAATATATGAGTACGACTCTGGGATGAGCATCAACTGATTGGGAAAACATTGTGTGCAAAGAGCCTAAATAAATGCATGATTCCACAAATCAATAGTGCAAAATGCAACCCGACTGGCTCAACCTGACTTTCGACTCTTCCTGAATTTTAAAGCTATGGTAGTACCTCAGATGAAAAGCAGTCTTCTGTTTACCTCTTACATGGCACGCTTATACCCTACATGGGCTGCGTTTAGACAGGCAGCTCAACTCTGATATTTTTCCCACTATTTGGTATTTTGACCAATCAGATCAGCCCTGAAAAATATCAGATGTGAAAAGATCTGATGTCATTGGTCAAAAGACCAGTGAAAAAAAATGGCAGCCAATTCTGATATTTTTCCTCTAATTGGTGGTAATGCGGTGGTACACTTTTAAAAGATTGAATGAATGACTCATGACTGACAACTAAAGGAGTGCTTTCAATAATCTTAATGTTTTGCTCAAATAACATGGTCCATTGTTGAATTATGGCATGGGTCACTGGAAAGTCACATCTGAAACACAAAATATAATGTACAGTCGTGGCCAAAAGTTTTGAGAATGACGCAAATATACATTTTCACAAAGTCTGCTGCCTCAGTTTGTATGATGGCAATTTGCATATACTCCAGAATGTTATGAAGAGTGATCAGATGAATTGCAATTAATTTCAAAGTCCCTCTTTGCCATGCAAATGAACTGAATCCCCCAAAAACATTTCCACTGCATTTCAGCCCTGCCACAAAAGGATTGTCGTGGAAAATCATCTCAGAAATATAACGCTTTATCAGAACTTGTGAAATCAAAACATGCTTTTATTTACAATTGTATAACCATCTGGAATGTCCCGCGGAACACCCCCCCTCCCAGAGCACTGGTTCGCTCTTCATACCCAAATAGCAAAAAAGCATACCTCCCCCAATTCTTCCTGCCATCATTCTCTTTTTAGTTTAGGCTTCCTGCTTGTTCACGCATACTAACGCCCATCATCTGCTTTCAGTTAAATTATAATAGTGGTCAGACCCTCTATCTTAGTGTGTCAACAAACTCTGTGTCCTTCCCCTCACCACTAAATCAATGCACTCTTTGTTATGTCCCCCCTATCCTTAGGGTATCCAATTGCTTATAGGCGCCTAGATGTCTGACACATACGTAGTGGAATGGGTAGACTATAAATCTAGTGTGTCAAAGCTTTTTCCATACATGCACTTTAAAGCACGTATGACTTTGGCCATCTGCTAATCTTTGGTTTCATGTATTTACCAGAATGGCAAATGCACTCACATCTGCCTTCTTATACTATTTTCTAGTGTACTCCTGTCTATTGTTTAATAGTGTGATATCTACCTACATATGTATCAATTACTCCTACAGGATCAGCTGACATAATGTCAGTGATTCTCTCGTTAACACAGATGTGAGTGTTGATGAGGACAAGGCTGGAGATCACTTTGTCATGCTGATTGAGTTTGAATAACAGACTGGAAGCTTCAAAAGAAGGGTGGTGCTTGGAATCATTATTCTTCCTCTATCAACCGTGGTTACCTGCAAGGAAACAAGTGTCGTCATCATTGCTTTGCACAAAAAGGGCTTCACAGGCAAGGATATTGCTGCCAGTAAGATTGCACCTAAAGCAACCATTTACCGGATCATCAAGAACTTCAAGGAGAGCGGTTCAATTGTTGTGAAGAAGGCTTCAGGGCACCCAAGAAAGTCCAACAAGCACCAGGACCGTCTCCTAAAGTTGATTAAGCTGCGGGATCGGGGTACCACCAGTACAGAGCTTGCTCAGGAATGATAGAATGGTACCAACACATCCTCCGAGAGCAACTTCTCCCAACCATCCAGGAACAGTTTGGTGACGAACAATGCCTTTTCCAGCATGATGGAGCACCTTACCATAAGGCAAAAGTGATAACTAAGAGGCTCAGGAAACAAAACATCAATATTTTGGGTCCATGGCCAGGAAACTCCCCAGACCTTAAACCCATTGAGAACTTGTCGTCAATCCTCAAGAGGCGGGTGGACAAACAAAAACCCACAAATTCTGAAAAACTCCAAGCATTGATTATGCAAGAATGGGCTGCCATCAGTCAGGATGTGGCCCAGAAGTTAATTGACAGCATGCCAGGGCGGATTGCAGAGGTCTTGAAAAAGAAGGGTCAACACTGCAAATATTGAGACTTTGCATCAACTTCATGTAATTGTCAATAAAAGCCTTTGACACTTATGAAATGCTTGTAATTATACTTCAGTATTCCATAATAACATCTGACAAAAATATCTAAAGACACTGAAGCAGCAAACTTTGTGGAAATTAATATTTGTCATTCTCAAAACGTTTGGCCACGACTGTACAAATGACATCTGTGCACTTTTTTATTTATTTATTTTTTATTTCACCTTTATTTAACCAGGTAGGCAAATTGAGAACACGTTCTCATTTACAATTGCGCCCTGGCAACTTAACATCTGTATTTGAAAATTGCCTTTGAAAATCAAATTGACACTTACAATGCAGATTCCTTCACTTCCAGTGTCTATTGCAGACTAACATTGACAGTTACCCTGTAGATAATGCAGTGACTTAAAGTCAGTAAAACAATTCCACACAAGATGAAGAATAAATAAGGGGTTCATTTCATTGGGAACTTGCTAGCTAAATGACAGAAAAGACGACTTACATTGGCTGGGGTCTTTCCATAGGCAGCTGAGCTTTTCAGACCAGAAGGATCAACTGCAGGAGTGCAAAATCAGATTTTTTTTGTTGTTGTTACAAATAATCTAGCTAGCCAGTTCTATCAGAGACACCCAATCTTCACTAAAGCTGGCTAAGTTACCTAGCTAGCAAGCAGTATATTGCTTGGCTAGCCAATAACATTTAACAATAGATATGGAAATTACATTTGATCTAATACATACATGATATGAATTCTACTTAACTCTACTCAACAATTTCCAAAACAATTCTTACCTTGGTCAGTCACAATGCGCATTGGTGGCAAGCTAAAGGAGAGTTTATCTGGCTTGCTAACACAGCTAGCTAGCAAGCTAGATAAACTCTTGCTTGCAGTTGAATAAATTATGTTCTTCCTCTGTCACCTACAAGGTTAAAAACATATTTTAATGCAATGTGAATCTTTTATCAAATAAAATGCCATTATCCACGAGAAAGCTTTTTGGCAGTGACAGTTGTTCTTCCCCTTCTTCTGAAGGAAATGAAAAATTGCAATGGATAGGAACTGAGAAGTGGTCTGTGGTCACCACCTGCAGAATCACTCCTTTATTGGGGGTGTCTTGCTAATTGCCCATAATTTCCACTTTTTGTCTATTCCATTTGCACAACAGCATGTGACATTTATTGTCAATCAGTGTTGCTTCCTAAGTGGACAGTTTGATTTCACAGAAGTGTGATTGACTTGGAGTTACATTGTGTTGTTTAAGTGTTCCCTTTATTTTTTTGAGCAGTGTATTTCCATAAAATACATATTAAAATATATTGGGAAAATGTTTTTATCAAATAACTAAATAAAATATATGTAAATATATTTGTAAAATATGTGTAAAATACACACACTCACACCTCACAACCTTCTCTACCCGATGGTAATGTGGAGTTTCTATCGACTTCTGGTACCTTAGCCATTGCTTCCTGGCTGATGTTTTGGTCACTTTTGAATGCTGGCGGTGCCCTCACTCTAGTGGTAGCATGAGACGGAGTCTACAACCCACACAAGTGGCTCATGTAGTGCAGCTCATCCAGGATGGCACATTAATGCGAGCTGTGGCAAGAAGGTTTGCTGTGTCTGTCAGCGTAGTGTCCAGAGCATGGAGGCGCTACCAGGAGACAGGCCAGTACATCAGGAGACGTGGAGAAGGCCGTAGGAGGGCAACAACCCAGCAGCAGGACCGCTACCTCCGCCTTTGTGCAAGGAGGAGCACTGCCAGAGCCCTGCAAAATGACCTCCAGCAGGCCAGAAATGTGCATGTGTCTGCTCAAACGGTCAGAAACAGACCCCATGAGGGTGGTATGAGGGCCCGACGTCCACAGGTGGGGGTTGTGCTTACAGCCCAACACCGTGCAGGACGTTTGGCATTTGCCAGAGAACACCAAGATTGGCAAATTCGCCACTGGCGCCCTGTGCTCTTCACAGACGAAAGCAGGTTCACACTGAGCACATGAGCAAATGTGACAGACGTGACAGTCTGGAGAAGCAGTGGAGAACGTTCTGCTTCCTGCAACATCCTCCAGCATGACCAGTTTGGCGGTGGGTCAGTCATGGTGTGGGGTGGCATTTCTTTGTGGGGCCGCACAGCCCTCCATGTGCTCGCCAGAGGGAGCCTGACTGCCATTAGGTACCGAGATGAGATCCTCAGACCCCTTGTGAGACCATATGCTGACACATGCACATTTGTGGCCTGCTGGAGGTCATTTTGCAGGGCTCTGGCAGTGCTCCTCCTTGCACAAAGGTGGAGGTAGCGGTCCTGCTGCTGGGTTGTTGCCCTCCTACGGCCTCCTCCACGTCTCCTGATGTACTGGCCTGTCTCCTGGTAGCGCCTCCATGCTCTGGACACTACGCTGACAGACACAGCAAACCTTCTTGCCACAGCTCGCATTGATGTGCCATCCTGGATGAGCTGCACTACCTGAGCAACTTGTGTGGGTTGTAGACTCCGTCTCATGCTACCACTAGAGTGAAAGCACCGCCAGCATTCAAAAGTGACCAGAACATCATCCAGGAAGCATAGGAACTGAGAAGTGGTCTGTGGTCACCACCTGCAGAACCACTCCTTTATTGGGGGTGTCTTGCTAATTGCCTAAAATTTCCACCTTTTGTCTATTCCATTTGCACAACAGCATGTGAAATGTATTGTCAATCAGTGTTGCTTCCTAAGTGGACAGTTTGACTTCACAGAAGTGTGATTGACTTGGAGTTACATTGTGTTGTTTAAGTGTTCCCTTTATTTTTTTGAGCAGTGTATTTCCTCGTCTTAGCTTTCGGGAGACTTACGTTTGTCTCATTATCTGTCACGCCCTGGCCTTAGTATTCTTTGTTTTCTTTATTATTTTAGTTAGGTCAGGGTGTGACATGGGGAATGTTTGTGTTTTGTTGGTTTTGGGTGATTATATGGTAAAGGGGGTGTTGGGTGTATTGTATGGGTTTGTGTGTAGTGCATGTGTCTAGCTTTGTCTATGTTGGTTTAGTTGTTTAGGAGAGTCAATGGTTGCCTGAATGAGTTCCCAATTAGAGACAGCTGATTTCTGTTGTCTCTGATTGGGAGCCATATTTAGGGTAGCCATAGGCTTTCATGTGATGTGGGTAATTGTCTATGTAGAACGTTTGTAGCCTGTATGTGTATGTGCACAACGTTATTTAGCTTCACGGTCGTTTGTTGTTTTGTATAGTTTGTTAAAGTGTGTCGTGTTCGTTCATCTTCTTTAAATAAAAAGAGAAGATGTATCATTATTCCGCTGCATCTTGGTCCGTCTCTCCAGTACACATTACTTACATTACATTACACATTACATTACATTACAGTACACGTGACATTTTCTCCGTCTCTCTCCGCCTTTCTTTTCATCCCTGTTAAATATTTTTCCATGGTGTCTCTTAAGGGTTTGTTATCTGCACTTCATATCTCCTGCTCTGTGCTGTGTGCTCTTGTTCGGTGCAAAAAAACCCTACTCCCTGCGGCAAAAAAAAGCATGTTCCCCGGGGTCACACGTGCCCCCCCCTGGCATCGCTCGGCGCGCCCCACTATTTGAGAAGGACTGCGCTAGCGGAACAACTTCCGGTGAAACTGGTGGGCGTGCAATTCAAATACATAATCATAAAAATTATGGATATTAAACATTTAGGTACATACAAGTGTCTTATATCGGTTGAAAAATTAAATTCTTGTTAGTCTAACTGCACTGTCCGATTTACAGTATCCATTGCAGCAAAAGCATGCCATGCAATTGTTTGAGGAGGGCACCCCACATCAAAATATTTTTCCACTGGCACAGGTTTCATAAATTCACAAATAGCGATTAAATATTCACTTACTTTTTGAAAATCTTTTTCTGATTTGTCATCCAAAGGGTCCCAGCTATAACATGTAGTGTCGTTTTGTTAGATAAAGTCATTCTTTATATCCCCAAAAGTCTGTTTAGTTGGCGCCATCGATTTGAGTAATCCACTCGTTCAACATGCAGAGAAAGGAATCCAAAAATCTACCGCTAAACTTTGTTTCAACAAGTCATAATATGTTTCTATATACTCCTCAGATACCCTAAAATATAATTCAACTATAATATTTATTACAGAAAGAAATATGTTCAATTGGAAACCGATTTTAGCAGATGCGTCTTGTCTTCATCGTGTGCCCAAACACGAATTTCCAAGACTGTGTCCCTGTACTAAAACTCATATTTCTTACTCGTTTTGGAAGACAAGCCTGAAACCTTGAACATAGACTGCTGACACCCTGTGGAAGCCATAGGAATTGCATCCTGGGAGCTAGAATTCAGTATGCCCCTATACCTTCCATTGTAAGAGCTAGGTCTTTCTCAACAGAAACATTTCTGGTTGGTTTTTCTTTGGATTTTCTCCTACCATATCTATTGTGTTATATTCTCCTACATTATTTTAACATTTCTACAAACTGCAAAGTGTTTTATTTCCAATGGTACCAATTATATGCATATCCTGGCTTCAGGGCCTGAGCAACAGGCAGTTTACTTTGGGCATGTGAGTCAGGCGGAAATTGAGAAAAAAGGGGCCCAACCCTAAGAAGTCACCACAGAGAGAGAAAGAGAGAGAGTGAAACCCAGACTCAGCGGTTAGCCTATGTGGTCTAAAGAGGAAAGACAATATAATTTATTTAACCTTTATTTAACCAGGCAAGTCAGTTAAGAACAAATTCTTATTTAGAATGACGGCCTATCCCGGCCAAACCCTAATGACGCTGGGCCAATTGTGCGCCGCCCTATGGGACTCCCAATCACAGACGGTTGTGATACAGCCTGGAATCGACCCAGGGTCTGTAGTGACGTCTCTAGCACTGAGATGCTGTGCCACTCACGAGGATCCACTTTTATAGACAATATACAGACACACCTGTGAAGGTGGATGACTAGTATATACATCTAGCTGATCCACAACGTTTGATTTCACCAGTAATCCCAGTTTAACGGCGTTGTCTACATGTGATGCACAATTATCATGTTTTGAGACAATTTCAGACACAGTTTAAATCCTTAAACCCAGACTTCGACCACACACCCTCTCCACTGAATAGCAGGCAGGGGATGCAAAATAGTGATTGCTTTGAGATGCTTGCAGTTAGCCACTGCTTCCTTCCAAACCACTCATTGTTGAATTTGCAATTTCCTGACTTGTTGTGTAATGTTTAAGTCCAATGGCCAATACGCACCGAAACGTTCCATCTATAATTTTTCTTCATATGACAAGGATGGAAAAGGATTTGCTAGTAGTTTGTTGACTTCATGAGGATGATTGATAGCTTGCTAGCTAAGATTAGGAAAGTATGATGTTGATCAGTCCAATCAAAACTACTGTAGAAATAACGTCATTTGACGTCATTTTATCTGTGGCCAATGACCTTGAGCCTTCTTGGATGGGCACTTCTAATGTAACTTTATGGCAGCACCCAAGGGGCTTGAATTTTCAACGTAGTGTCCCCATGAGTGACAGAACACTGAGCCAATCACGCTCTGTATATCTGCTGGCTGCCCCATCACCACAGAAAGCACTGATCTAGGCTGAAACACCTGGATTTTGGAGCTGCCATACTCAAGAAAGCAAAAAAGAGATCATGTTTATACACAGCTTTATTAACTGAATTATTATTATTTTTTTTACATTGTTTGCAATCTGATATGTGACACATATTAATGCCAAAATAACACGCAAAGCAGGCACAAAACAGGTGGGGCTCTTCCCTGAATGATGCGTTGCCACTGCAATGTAATATATATTATTTTTGTGACTTGAAAACCTGCTGTAAAATGAATAAGAGTTCTGGACAGATTAGGAGAGGATGTCGAGTCAATATTTTTCTTTGTTTTTATAGCTAAAATTCAATGGTGGTTATTGGTGAGAGTGGCTCTATCCGGGTGACTGGGAGGGCATCAGACACTTCTCTGAGGTGTGTTTGGGGTGTCCACTCATCTCACTTCAGTCTCTTAGTGGACCCACTCTCCCTAAGTAGACACCCACCAGCCACTATATTTAGATGTTATTTACAAGGTAATAGAACTGACCACAATACTTAAGTAGCAGTTTTTCACCAATGTATGTACAATGACATAATCCACAGACTTTTGGCACACTAGCAGAGGAGTTGGAGCTCAAAAGCCCTAAAAAGGCATAGCGTCTCAAAGTACAAAGAATTACTTTATGATTTTTTGTGTTTGTTTTCTGTGAAACGTCTGCTCAGCCCACATGCTCACACGCTCTGTATATGTAATCTACACAAAACTATGTATTCGTACTATGACTCTCCCATTTCATGGAATGCCCACTGCCCTCATGTCAGCTAAAATGTTTTATCAGGTTCATCAATGATAGACAGAACAGACAAGGTTAACTTTGATTGTATACAAGTAAGACCAACAAAATCAAACTAATTACATGGAATGTGCACAGGCTTTATGATGAAAAAATAGCATATGATTCTTGAACACTTAAAGAGATTGTCAGCAGATGTGGTTTTCCTGCAAGAGTTGCATTTCAAAAAAGGAGAAATGTAATATTTAAAGAGGAGCTGGGTTGGAGAGACATATGCTGCCACCTACTGTAGTAACAGGAGAGGTGTAAGCATCCTGATATATATATATTTGATAAGATTGACAGACACAGCAAAAAAAAAAAGGCAAATTCAAGGAACCTCCAAAGTGGCTGAAAAGTTACATCTCTACAAATAATTTACAGAACACTACTACTATTCCCAAATAGAAAAGACTACTCCTTTTTTTTTCAAAGTAAGAAAAGCTATTTGAGAATTGACAAAAAAAAAAATTCACGTGAGTGAAAAAATAAAAACCATTTCAAATGTAGACAAAAAGGACTGAGAAAAGTCATCCCCCGATATAATTTGGGATGCTTTTAAGGCGTACATTAGGATAAAGATAATCTCATACTCTGAAAAAATGTAATCTGAGTTAGAATTGTAAATTAAAGACAAATAAATCCCTATTTTAGTAAAAGCCCATAAAAAGGTAAATATGATTTTACTTTTGAAGAGAGCCAAAAACTACAGGTTAAACTCAAATAAAGCATACTATTCAATGGCAAATAAACCTGCTAAATATCTCACAGCACTGACAAAACAAATACACGCCAAACCAGTTATAATTTAAGATAAATATACAAATGACAACACTTATGTCACTTAATTCAGTAATTCCTGGATTTAACATTCCAGACTTGGAATTGTATCAGCTCGTCACCCAGGGCGTTTACTTGCGACATATAAACTCAGCAAGAAAAGAAACGTCCTCTCACTGTCAACTGCATTTATTTTCAGCAAACTTAATATGTGTAAATATTTGTATGAACATAACAAGATTCAACAACTGAGATATAAACTGAACAAGTTCCACAGACATGTGACTAACATAAATATAATAATGTGTCCCTGAACAAAAGGGAGGGGGGGTCAAAATCAAAAGTAACAGTCAGTATCTGTTGTGGCCACCAGCTGCATTAAGTACTGCAGTGCATCTCCTCCTCATGGACTGCACCAGATTTTCCACTTCTTGCTGTAAGATGTTACCCCACTTTTCCACCAAGGCACCTGCAAGTTCGCGGGCATTTCTGGGGGGAATGGCCCTAGCCCTCACCCTCCGATCCAACAGGTCCCAGACGTGCTCAATGGGATTGAGATCCGGGCTCTTCGCTGGCCATGGCAGAACACTGACATTCCTGTCTTGCAGGAAATCACGAACAGAACGAGCAGTATGGCTGGTGGCATTGTCATGCTGGATGAGCCTGCAGGAAGGGTACCACATGAGGGAGGAGGATGTCTTTCCTGTAACGCACAGCGTTGAGATTGCCTGCAATGACAACAAGCTCAGTCCGATGATGCTGTGACACACCGCCCCAGACCATGACGGACCCTCCACCTCCAAATCGATCCCGCTCCAGAGTTACAGGCCTCGGTGTAACACTCCTTCTTTCGACGATAAATGCAAATCCGACAATCACCCCTGGTGAGACAAAACCGTGACTCTTCAGTAAAGAGCACTTTTTGCCAGTCCTCTCTGGTCCAGCGATGGTGGGTTTGTGCCCATAGGCGACGTTGTTGCCAGTAATGTCTGGTGAGGACCTGCCTTACAACAGGCCTACAAGCCCTCAGTCCAGCCTCTCTCAGCCTATTACGGACAGTCTGAGCACTGTTGGAGGGATTGTGCGTTCCTGGTGTAACTCGGGCAGTTGTTGTTGCCATCCTGTACCTGTCCCGCAGGTGTGATGTTCGGATGTACCGATCCTGTGCAAGTGTTATTACACGTGGTCTGCCACTGCGAGGACGATCAGCTGTCCGTCCTGTCTACCTGTAGCGCTGACTTTGGTGTCTCACAGTACGGACATTGCAATTCATTGCCCTGGACACATCTGCAGTCCTCATGCCTCCTTGCAGCATGCCTAAGGTACGTTCACGCAGATGAGCAGGGACCCTGGGCATCTTTCTTTTGGTGTTTTTCCAGAGTCAGTAGAAAGGCCTCTGTAGTGTCCTAACTTTCATAACTGTGACCTTAATTGCCTACCATCTGTAAGCCATTAGTGTCTTAATGACCGTTCCACAGGTGCATGTTCATTAATTGTTTATGGTTCATTGAACAAGCATGGGAAACAGTGTTTAAGTTATTTGGATTTTTACAAATTATCTTTGAAAGACAGGGTCCTGAAAAAGGGCCATTTCTTTTTTTTGCTGAGTTTGTCATACCCTCTAACTAGGGTCCAGAGTTTTACCTGGTTAGGTTAGCCCAGTGGTTCTCAAACCTCTCCTCAGGGACACCTTAACTAATCAATGGTTAGTTGACAAGTTGAATCCGGTGTGCTAGTTCTGGAATAGATCAAATACATGTCCCCGAAGAGAGGTTTAAGAACCACTGGGTTAGCCCGGCAGTGGAGGCTGCTGAGGGGAGAAAGGCTAACAATAATGGCCGGAACGGTGCAAATGGAATGGCATCAAACACTTGGAAACCATGTGTTTGATACCATTCCACTGATTCCAGTCCAGTCATTACCACAAGCCTGTTCTCTCCAATTAAAGTGTCACCAACCTCCTGTGCTTAGCCTACCAGATCAGGAAAAACTCTGGGTCCCAGGAACCCCCCCCCCCCCCCCATAACACATATTGGAAGGAACTATAAAATGTAAGATGATATATCCATGACTGTTTATTGAAATCCACACCCCACATTTTTTTTATTAACGTTACTTTAAAAAAAAAAACGTTTTATTATGAACACAACAAATACAAAAAGACTGAAATATACAAACAAGAGTCCATAAACCTAACAGACAGTATTACATATCAAGATTAATTTTCAATATGTTAAATACTTTTATGGTGCGTATTGCTTTTTTGTTTTTACATTTACTGATCATTTCAAAATAATATTTAAATTCTATCTTAAATAATGTGAAGAGGGGTTTGTTCTCTGCCCACTTCATGTTATGGATAAAGAATCTTCGATGAAAGATAAACAAATTAACAATGAAAGTTAAATCAGGGTCCATATCATTTGGATCAAAATAAAACATAACATCAGAGTCTCTCAAATTAACATTAATAGTCATTTCTTTTAAAACATAATCTTCTAACTCACTCCAAAATCTGGGTCACAACCACAAAATACACATTTGTTATCAACAGCTGTTTTAAATCTGTGTATAATAAAGGTCTTTACAGGGTAGATTCTATGAATGAGTTTGTATTATACTTCGTTCACCTTATTAGATATACAATATTTACCAGACAACAACAAAACTTTGTTCCAGTTCACTTGTCCTAGGGCTGCATTCCAGTACATTTTAGAAGAGGGAATAGTAACATATTGACATAGTTTCCTTATATACATGTTATTACATTTATAGTTTAAAATGTCAATTCCTTCTAATTGTATTGAGGCTACAAAATCCTCAATAGTTGCACTTGGAGTATTGTTATATTCTCCTAAAAGAAGAATAGCACCTTTAGGGATAGCTCTAACAACAATTTGATACTCCTCAGGAGTGAATGTAACATTGTGTGTTCTAATAAATTCTGGATAATCATATAGTTGTCCATCATTATTCAATAATTGTTTAACCCAAATAATGTTGTTGCCAAACCAGTTCTGGAAAAATAAAGACTTGTTTTTGTATTTTATGTCTTTATTATTCCAGAGTGTATACCTATGTGGGGAAAAATGGTGTTTGTACATGAGGTTCCAAGTTAGAAGTACTTGTTTATGAAAGTTTGCAAGCTTAATAGGGATTTTACTGTAACGCTCATCGTTGGAATGAGAGGAGGACCAATGTGCAGCGTGGTAAGTGTCCATATTGTTTTACTACGAAAATAATGAACACTGAACAAAAACAAGAAAACGACAAACGAACACTCCTGTACGGTGAAACAAAAACACAGAACAGAAAATAATCACCCACAAAACACAATGAAAAACAGGCTACCTAAATATGGCTCCCAATCAGAGACAACGACTGATTGAGAACCATACTAGGCCAAACACATAGAAAATTACCTACAGAACAAAACAACATAGAATGCCCACCCCAACTCACGCCCTGACCAAACTAAAATAAAGACATAACAGAGGAACTAAGGTCAGAACGTGACATTTACCCATATCAAAGTTGCATTTTAGTAAGAATTCTAGACCACCAATCTGTTGGAATATTAAATTAGGGATGATATTCCAAATGTAATCCTTATTTCTTAAATAGTTTTGTATCCATTTAATCTTAAATATTATATTAGAGGTTTTAAAATCCAGAACATTCAACCCTCCCTCACTTTGGGTATTACATATTACCGCTTAAAAATAAAGTTTATTCCTCCATATGAAGTTAAATAATTCAGTATCAACCATTTTAGTTACTGACAGAGGAACATCCAAGGCAAGGGAGGTATAAACTAATCTGGACAGACCTTCAGATTTTGATAAAAGTACACGTCCAGATAAAGAAAGATCTCTTAATAACCTGGAGTTAAATCTCTTTCCAATTTTCTCTACAATAGGAGAGACTTAAGTTGGCCCTTTCTTTCTGATCTTTGCTAACTTTAATACCAAGATATGTGTTCACATCTTTTACAGGGATATTACATACTGAGTTTAAGTCACATCTTTTCAACGCAAATAATTCACATGTCCTAATATTCAGAGATAAACCTGATACATATGAGAAGACATTAATACACTCAATAGCTTTCCTGACTTCATTATGATCTTTCAAAAAAATGGTGGTGTCGTCAGACAATTGTGAACACCCCACATCTTGGACCTGTTGTGCCACCTCTGAAATCACACAATCTTAAAAATTAAGAAAAATATCCTTTAAGTATGCTCTACTATCTAAAATTGTCGATTTAGTATCTCGAAATGTTTAGATAGTATGTCGACATACTATCTACGTTTACAAAAACCGTGGCGGGAATGGGCTTCCATGCAATCAGCATCGTCAGATATCCCTGCTGATTTGGTGAAGTAGTTTGCCAAGTGTGAGTGTTTTGTAAACATAGTTGAGACTTACTTGTGGGTGGTGGGAGGAGGCAACGGTGCAGACCAGCTTCCACCCGATGGTCTTTTTTTAAACCTTCAACGCCGGGCGAGAAATACATATCTAAACATGGACCAGTATAACGAGTATTCCTAAGAAATGTGCCAGTATTAGTTATTTGTCTACCCATATCAGTAGCTAACGGTTTCACTATGCCCGATGGACAGTGTTCTTTGAAGCTTTGCAGTTCCTGATGCAGGCTTATTTTTTTCGATCTGGAAATTTCTTGACGGGAAACCAAGATTGGGCAGCTTGGCTAGCTATCCCAGTATTACCCTTTTCGCTGCATCCCCGACTCAAATGATGCGGGTTATGTCGTTGCATTGATTTTGCATGACTATATGATCTACTTTTAGCATGTCAATTTAAGTATTTTTTTATTCAAACAGTATATTTTATGGGCTTAGCGGTAAATCAGAAACAAATATGGTGAATTGGGGGCGGCTGCTGCGGGTATCGAACCGCTCCTTTTTGGCCTTAATTTTTTTCTTCTCCATGTCTACGACGTGTCTCTACTTCATATATGTTGCTCCTGGAATAGGTGAGTTCATTAGCTAGCTATACACGACCAACTAATGTTATCTTATCGCTAACTACCCAACCTTGGCATCACCAGGGATGCTTTCCTGACAACTAGCTGGCTAACGTTACTAATTAGCTTGTTGCTAGCTAGCTAACGTTACTCAAATCAGAGTTAATTCATCGTGACTGTGTGGCCAATCGGACAAGCTAGTGATCAGTTTACAAACTATTAGGATTAGTTAGTGAACCGGTACCTTGTCGATCGAAGTTAACTAGCTAGTCATGTGGATGATTGCGTTATATGTTGCTACAATACTACCACGGATCTGTGAAAAACTGCTACAGTAGCTAGCTAATTGTATATATTTTTTAATAAAAAAATGTATTTCTTGCTGATGTGAAACATAAGGGGCATATCAACGTATGTTTCGAAAATCGGTTTGAAAGCGAAGATTATTCACTTTTCTAAATGTCAAACAGCGTCGGGATTTTGACATGGAACCAAATATGGGCGAATGTAACTGTTGAAAATCCTAGCTACATACGGAGTAGGGTTTTTGAGAGCTATGTTGCTGCTAGTTAGGTGGCCAACTACCGTTAGTTAGCTAGCAGCACAATGTAGCTAACTGGTTACTGTAGCAACATTGACTGAGAGCTATCATGCGCTCCCGATTTTGCAACTCGTCTGCTTGCTCTGCAACAAGCCGTCTAACAATGTAATAAGCTAGCTAGTTATCCTAACTAATTCATTTTATTTCAGGTATTTCATAAAGGAACATTTAACTGATGATTGACTGGGTCTGTTAGCTACCCATTGGCAACAAGCTCTTATAAACATCTGTCATGCTGTTGGGCCATGCCGTGATGGGAATATGGGGTTGTCCACATTTACAAATCATTGATAGAGCCTGCAAGTAGGTCCACATGACCAATCCTGCTAGCTAGCTGGTTTAGTAGCTAGTGTACATCTAAAATGATAGGTCTATATTTATTTCACATGAACAGAGAGTGAGCAAGGTAACCTAGAATAGGACCCATGTCTATACCATCAGTCAGCCAATGCTTACTAAGATGGCAATAGACCAGCTGTTTCCAAGTAGCCTAACACTTGTCTTGAAAGTTATTTTGGAGCTGTTTGTTTCTTTGATGTCCATAGTCCACACTGTAACTAGGAATGGGACAGTGTTATGGCTACTGCTAAGCCATAAGGATGACATTATGGACATAGTGCTGATATAACTACTGTTCTGCAGCACTGTTTTGACAAGGACAACAGACAACCAGGAGACACTAACCTGGTCCCAGACTTGTCCATGCTGTTAAAGTAACTGTTCAGTTAAAATCTCACTTAAAAGTTAATATCCTGTTAACTCATACCCAAATAATGTTGTTCACTCATACTATATTCATATTTGTGGCCAAAGCATATATTGGAGGGAGAAAAAAACACTTAAAAACCCCACCTCAAACTTGTACCTCAGACTATTTAAAGAAAAAAAAGAAGCTTGCTATTTCCTCAGAGAAAGTCATGATCCTGAGGAAGATGATCTGGCCATTCAGCGGTCTAGTTGCATAATATTTTTAATGACTGGTATATGTCCACATCATTCTGTTGTTGGGGTACACCCACACCAGTCCAACACAGAACATGTGCTTTTTAACATACTTAATTACCTTTTTTTTTGGTAGGAAAACTATTTCCCTCATATTGTAAGTCAAATAGGTCATATTTCATAGAAATCTGGAAACACTACATAAATCTTTAGCAATGACAATGACCATAGGAGTTGGCAAGACTGCACAGAGTAATGCTCTGTTTGATATCTCAGGAACTTGATGAAGGAAAAAGGAAACCGCACACTGCTCTTGATAGTATCACCGATATTTAATAAGCTTACGTATCGGCCGTGTGGCCGATACGTAAGCTTCGTCAGAGCTTTTGACGAAGGCCGTGTGGCCGATACGTAAGCTTATTAAATATCGGTGATACTATCAAGAGCAGTGTGCGGTTTCCTTTTTCCTTCATCTTGTTCAATTGTTGCCATGCACCTGTAAATAAGATTGCTCAGATGTGCGAGTGCCTTTTTGAATTTGTATATCTCAGGAACTTCCCACTGACTCTGTTCCGCCTACATTTGCCATTTGGGCAACTCTGGCTACTATAGCGTTTGTCACATTAGCTGAAACCTAACCCTTTTTCTCTTCAAAGACTCTCTCAGACAAAGCAGTTTTAAGGCCTGGCCATGCATGGATGGTTTCTACTGAGGAGCTGGTAAAGTCAGCACTTAGAGATAAAATAATAGATGGATCAATGTGTTTAGTTTGGATGGCAAAAAAAGAGATTCACCTGACTTTGTATACCATATGTTAGGGCCCTTCTGGTTAAATGTTTGATTTTGAAACTGCACAGAAATTGAGAGGGGGCATTGTTTTTAGGCCTAAATGTCATGGGTGTGGTCCACTGACTAGTTCTGTGTGGCTGGGCTGGGGTGACCTGTCTAGGCATTGGTGGTGTTGTGCTGTTCAGTCCCTGCAGGATTATGTGATCGCAAAGTGTTTAGCAAAATGAACAATTCCCTGCATATTATGAGGGCTTGCAAGTTGGACCAATCACTGCACTATTTCTGCATAGAAGAGGCAAATCATTGCAATATTATCACATAAAATGGACCCATCACCGCAGTACAAAAAGGGGGCTCGGAATGTCAACCAATCACTGCATAATATGGCTAAATCAAGCCATGTCAACAAACTTCTTGCCTCGTCAGTGCATTTTTGCAAAAAAATACATCGCATCTTGCCATGCAAAATGTCAGAATTGCTGCAGCAAAATCAGCTATTTCCCCCTTGCAAATATAACAAAAAATCCTGGAGTGACTGGCTGATGTGGTACTTGTCACCAAAGTTGTTAGCTCTCCCAGATGAGCACAGCAACACAACTGTCTGGATGGGGACAAACCTAATTTCAAACGTACAATACCGTTCAAAAGTTTGGGGTCACATATAAATGTCCTGGTTTTTCAAAGAAAAGCAAATTTTGTCAATTTTTAAAATAACATCAAATTGATCAGAAATACAGTGTAGACGTTGTTAACGTTGTAAATGACTATTGTAGCTGGAAACGGCTGATTTTTAATGGAATATCTACATAGGCGTACAGGGGGCCCATTATCAGCAACCATCACTCCTGTGTTCCAATGGCACATTGTGTTAGCTAATCCAAGTTTATCATTTTGAAAGGCTAATTGATCATTAGAAAACCCTTTCGCAATTATGTTAGCACAGCTGAAAACTGTTGTCCTGATTTAAAGAATCAATAAACCTGGCCTTTAGACTAGTTGAGTATCAGCTTTTGTGGGTTTGATTACAGGCTCAAAATTGCCAGAAACAAATCACTTTCTTCTGAAACTCGTCAGTCTATTCTTGTTATGAGAAATGAAGGCTATTCCATACGAGATTTTGCCAAGAAACTGAAGATCCCGTACAACGCTGTGTACTACTTCCTTCACAGAACAGCGTAAACTGTCTCTAACCAGAATAGATAGAGTGGGAGGACCTGGTGCACAACTGAGCAAGAGGACAAGTACATTGTTTCTCAAACTAGATGCCTCACAAGTTCTCAACTGGCAGCTTAATTTAATAGTACCTGCAAAACACCAGTCTCAACGTCAATAGTGAGGAGGCGACCCCAGGATGTTGGCCTCCGTTCTTTAATATTGGATGTTTCCGTTTGTTTTTCTGCCGTGTGTCTCCAATGATTGGGACAGTTTTTGATTATGTAACGGGTCTGGATTATATAGTCAATTGGTCATAGTTTGTATTCCACAGTTAGCTACGGTCAGCAGCACAAAGAGCACGTTACACACGCACACCCTCATCTGTGCTTTTACATTGCTTAAAAAGTGTGATAATGCCCTAGTTGTGATGGCACATCAGTGACTTTGATATGCAAATGTTTGTGGTTCAGACTCTGAGATAGGCATATCTCTATGGGTAGGTCAATGTAGTGTTCTATATCTATGGGCCAACCTGCACCATGAAATGGGTTGATGGTGTCTAATCTAATGATGGAATGATTGATGTTTTAATACACTTGTTAAACCTGAGTCAGTCTTAGACTGTCTCTAATAACAGTAACAAGGTTGATTTGCTTTATGCTGTTGGGCTATACTATAGGCTAGTCAGAGCTGCAGTCCTGGTTGAAGCCTTGTTACTTAGCCTGAAAAAGGCATCTGTGAATGTATTAGTTGGCGTTTCATTGTAATGGGCTCGTAGTGTTTGACCTGTCCTCTCGCCCCCCCTCTGGTCGAAGAAAGTCTGGCTGCTTCTGAAAAGACTCTGCTCAGAGGTGATAATTCTCCTTTTTACCAAAGTGGATACACTCGCGTATACACACATTGATGCTTGCACACTGTACGCATACACAGGGTATGCACGCTCACGCACACACTCTGCAGACCAAGAGGGAGTCATACTTCTGGAATCCATCAACAACACTGTCATTGTTTGCCGTGGCAGGCTTGCATCCTTATAAAGATGAATGAACTGAACTGCCACACAGGATCAACTTAAGGTCCTCTGTAATGGGTGATAAAGCAAGGCATGCAGAAGGTGTGCTTAAATGCAGGGCTGGGAGAGTGTGGTGTGAGTTTGTGGCGATGCAATTTGTGTGTGTAATTGATGATGTGACCGTGTTTGTAATTGATGAAATGCTTGAGTGTGTAAACTGACAAGTCGTGTGTCTTTAACCTTAGCTGATGAGGTGGGTCTGTGCACCCTGGCTGTTTTGCTGCAGTAGTGAATAGTGGTAAATGATTCAGGGCCCTGGTGTTTGTCTGTAGTCGACCGTGAGACTGAGTCCCAAATGGCACCCAATTCTCTATATATCACACTACTTTTGACTGGGGACCATAGTGTGTAGTGCATACTATATGGTGCTATTTAGGACGCAACCTGAGACGGGGAATTTCCTCTTATCTTGCCCGTCGGTCCAGTGCGTCTCATCGCTAGCTGCTGCTGGGAATTAAACCGTGGCATTGTGCCGGTGACAGCGAAGGTTGTTCCTTTATGGCCAAGAGGCTGAGGGAGAGAAAGCTTTAACGCTGATGACGTGAGTCCGCTAATTTACTGTCACTGCACTTAGGAGTCACTAGACTGGTACGTGAGGGGGGTGTAATTGAACCACTCAAAACACTTCTGATTTCACTCTTCCTCTTTCTGTCCCTCTCTCTATTCCTCCCTGTACCTGTATTCCCCCTCCACCTCGCTGTCCTCCATCTCTCTTCCATCCTCTCTCTCTCTTCCTCCCTGCACCTGTATTTCACCTCGTCGCCCTCATCTCTCTCTCTCGCTCTGTCCCTACACCTGTATTCCACCTGCACCTCGTCGTCCTCATCTTTCTCTCGCTCTGTCCCTGCACCTGTATTTCACCTCGTCGTCCTCGTCTCTCTCTCTCTCTTCCTCCCTGCACCTGTATTTCACCTCGTCGTCCTCGTCTCTCTCTCTCTTCCTCCCTGCACCTGTATTTCACCTCGTCGTCCTAATCTCTCTCTCGCTCTGTCCCTGCACCTGTATTCCACCTGCACTTTGTCGTCCTCATCTCTCTTGCATCCTATCTCTCTCTTCCTCCTTGCATCTATATTCCACCTCGTCATCCTCCATCCTATCTCTCACTCTGTCCCTGCACCTGTATTCCCCTTCTCTCCCCGTCTCCTTCTTGTTACCTCTCTGCCCCACTCCGGCTTCTTACCTCCTACTTCCATCTCTCTCTCCACCATCTCCCCCTCTCTCCATCCCCCTCTCTCAGCCAACACCTACTTCTTCATGGTGCAGGCCCAGGGTATCATGTTGAGGGATAACGTGAGGACCATTGGCCAGATGATCAGACTCTACACCAATAAGAACAGTACCCTCAACGGCACAGGTGAGTTCGATTGGAGACCCCCGTCCCACCGACCCGTCTGGCCAACCTCCTGTATTAGGAGGGTAGTAGGCTTGACAGTGCTTTAACCAACATGGGACGGTGGGCAGCCAGAAATCCCAAGAATGGCCCTCGCTCACAATCTAAAGGGAGTGAGAATTGCTATTTTCCTTCTGTTCTTGTGATTTTTGCCTGCACTTTGTCTCATGTTGGTTGAACCGCTGTCTAACCCCCCCCCCTCCCCCCACACTACCTATTAATCAGCATGATCCCTCTCTTAGCTACCAAAAAGGGGGAAGATGGGAAAAGTCCAAAGAAAAACATTTATTTACATGTCATTGTTTTGTTTCTGTAGATTACCCAGATGGCAGTAACTCCAGTGAATATATGGTTCAACCAACCACATACCTTCCTGAGAACTTCACATACGCCCAGAACCTCCCCTGCCCAGAACGCTTACCTTCTATGAGTAAGTAACCAGAACACTAACCTTCAAACATCAATTTGCCAACTAAGAGAATCTTACTGAGATCAGGTGATGATATTATGTAACAACTCTCATGAGATAAGCTACTCTTTGATGTATCTTTGTGCCCCCTCATCTTTGTCACACTGCATCTTCCTCTCTAGGCTGTTATCACGCTGGTTAGATCTAGATGGATACTTTGGCAAAAGTTAAATATTTTGCATTACCCATAATCCCCTCTGTGCTGTCTGTGAAGTCAGAAGACAAATGGGAGGACTGTTCTATGGCACACATACACTTTGTGTACCAAACATTAAGAACACCTGCTCTTTCCATGACAGACTGATCAGGTGAAAGCTATGATCCCTTATTAATGTCACTTGTTAAAACCACTTCAATCAGTGTAGATGAAGGGGAGGAGACGGTTAAATTATTTTTAAGCCTTGAGACAATTGACATGGATCGTGTATGTGTGCCATTTAGAGGGTGACTGGGCAAGACAAAATATTTTAAGTGCCTTTTAACGGGGTATAGTAGTAGGTGCCAGGGTTATAGTAGTAGGTGCCAGGGGTATAGTAGTAGGTGCCAGGGGTATAGTAGTAGGTGCCAGGGGTATAGTAGTAGGTGCCAGGGGTATAGTAGTAGGTGCCAGGGGTATAGTAGTAGGTGCCAGGGGTATAGTAGTAGGTGCCAGGGATATAGTAGTAGGTGCCAGGGATATAGTAGTAGGTGCCAGGGGTATAGTAGTAGGTGCCAGGGGTATAGTAGTAGGTGCCAGGGGTATAGTAGTAGGTGCCAGGGGTATAGTAGTAGGTGCCAGGGGTATAGTAGTAGGTGCCAGGGGTATAGTAGTAGGTGCCAGGGGTATAGTAGTAGGTGCCAGGGGTATAGTAGTAGGTGCCAGGGGTATAGTAGTAGGTGCCAGGGGTATAGTAGTAGGTGCCAGGGGTATAGTAGTAGGTGCCAGGGGTATAGTAGTAGGTGCCAGGGGTATAGTAGTAGGTGCCAGGGGTATAGTAGTAGGTGCCAGGGGTATAGTAGTAGGTGCCAGGGGTATAGTAGTAGGTGCCAGGGGTATAGTAGTAGGTGCCAGGGGTATAGTAGTAGGTGCCAGGGGTATAGTAGTAGGTGCCAGGGGTATAGTAGTAGGTGCCAGGGGTATAGTAGTAGGTGCCAGGGGTATAGTAGTAGGTGCCAGGGGTATAGTAGTAGGTGCCAGGGGTATAGTAGTAGGTGCCAGGGGTATAGTAGTAGGTGCCAGGGGTATAGTAGTAGGTGCCAGGGGTATAGTAGTAGGTGCCAGGGGTATAGTAGTAGGTGCCAGGGGTATAGTAGTAGGTGCCAGGGGTATAGTAGTAGGTGCCAGGGGTATAGTAGTAGGTGCCAGGGGTATAGTAGTAGGTGCCAGGGGTATAGTAGTAGGTGCCAGGGATATAGTAGTAGGTGCCAGGGATATAGTAGTAGGTGCCAGGGGTATAGTAGTAGGTGCCAGGGGTATAGTAGTAGGTGCCAGGGGTATAGTAGTAGGTGCCAGGGGTATAGTAGTAGGTGCCAGGGGTATAGTAGTAGGTGCCAGGGGTATAGTAGTAGGTGCCAGGGGTATAGTAGTAGGTGCCAGGGGTATAGTAGTAGGTGCCAGGGGTATAGTAGTAGGTGCCAGGTGCACCGGTTTGTGTCAAGAACTGCAACACTGCTGTGTTTTTCACACTTAAGTTTCCTGTGTGTATCGATTGTGGCTGCTTTGCCTGATGTGTTGTCTCTACCTTCTTACCCTTTGTGCTGTTGTCTGTGCTCAATAATGTTTGCCATGTTTTATGCTGCTACCATGTTGTTGTTACCATGCTGTTTTGTCATGTGTTGCTGCCTTGATATGTTGTGTTAGGTCCCTCTTTATGTAGTGTGGTCTCTCTTGTTTTGCTGTGTGTTTTGTTCTATATTTATATTGTTTTTTAATCCCAAGCCCCTGTCCCTGCATGAGGCCTTTTGGTAGGCCGCCATTGTAAATAATTTAAATAAAAAATTTCTTAACTGACATGCCTAGTTAAATTAAAAATCAAGAATGGTCCATCACCCAAAGGACATCCAGACAAATTGACACAACTGTGGGAAGCATTGGAGTCAACTTGGGCCAGCATCCCTGTGAAATGCTTTTGACACCTTGTAGAGTCCATGCCCCGATGAATCGAGGCTGTTCTGAGGGCAAAAAGGTGTACAACTCAATATCGTAATGTTTTGTACACACACCCACACACTCCCCTCTGTCAGTCTAGCTTTTTGGCCTCAAATCTTTTTTTCTTTCAATTTGACTTTAATCACATTTGGTTTGCGGTGACAGGGCTGGGTCTATTCCAGCTTTAGTCCTACCACTGTGTTCATGTCAATGCGTGATATGTGTGTCTTCTACCCACATGGTTTACAAACCTGTGTTAAGTGTTGTGCCTTTGTAGGGTGTCCTTCCCCATAGCTGTGTATAGTAGTCATGTTTATGTTTGTTAAACAGGTCTGTGTTGTGTATTCTCAGAGGGTCCTATAGATGTGAATATGACTGAGATTCCTATGGAGGAGATAGATCTGAAGTTCTCTAAATATCTGAATGTTCAGTTTGGTGGCCACTGGAAACCCAAGGACTGCAAACCACGCTGGAAGGTAGGACTGTGGACATGTAGGACTGTGGACATGTAGGACTGTGGACATGTCAGTTATTTTACTACTTTTCTTATCTCTGTTATCGATAAAGAAATTGAACTGTAGTCATATTTCTATACACCTGTCTTTATTTTATTCTATTAGAAGCGTATCTTATGCTTCCTATGAATTCAAAACACATGAGCTTATACCCACAGCATGTATGTCTGACTGTCCCCGCTCCTTGTGTAGGTAGCCATCTTGATCCCGTTCCGTAACCGCCACGAGCACCTTCCCATCCTTTTCCAACACCTCACCCCCATACTGCAGAGACAGAGACTGCAGTTCGCATACTACGTCATCGAGCAGGTAACACCGTTTTCTGTTTGTCTGTAAACAAGATCTGTTGTTACTGCCCACATTTATTCTGTCATCCTATTTGGTCTCTTTGTTTTGTCAACTCTGCCACCCACTGGTGAGAAATATAGAATCTATGATGTAGACAGAGCCATGTTATTTAATGTGTCTTTCTCTCCCCCTCTCCTCCATCTTTCCCTCTCTCTCCTACAGTCTGGGACGCAGCCCTTCAACAGAGCCATGTTGTTTAATGTGGGTTTCCTGGAGGCCATGAAGGATCTGGACTGGGACTGTCTGGTGTTCCACGATGTTGACCACATCCCAGAGAACGACCGTAACTACTACGGCTGTGGTCAGATGCCTCGCCACTTCGCAGCCAAACTGGACAAGTACATGTACCTGTAAGTCACTGAACACGCCCAGGGCACACAGCAAGTCACAAGTCACCGTGTCATGACCTGACTAGTTATGAACTTGGCATGTCAACAAGTAAATGCCCCAGTCACATCTTCCAAGAAACACTTAGAAAAGCACTTCATTAGACCGCCTCCTCACTCAAGGGGAAAATAGGACTTCTGATCTTGTTTAGTGACTGAAGATGAGACCTGGAGAGTTGACGCTCTCCCATAACCAGACTATAGTTTCACTTCCTGCATGGTATGGGAGACATGTACTGAAGAGTCTCTTTATGTTGATTATTTATGGTCATTATTGTTCAATATTTTACATGTTCCTTTTCTTTCTTTACAGACTTATTTCTACAACAAAAGGAATTAATGAATGTTATCATGATTTTCTCTGAGTTTTGAGTTCAATGTGAGAATAGTTTGGGAATAAACCGCTTCATTTAAACAGACTGTAAAACACAGGCTTGAAGGCTAAATCATGTTGTCATTGGCTCTTACAAGGTCCTGAAGTAAGGCTTCATTTATGAACAGATTTTCCACTCTGGTTATGTGTGCGTCTCTTCTAAATTTGATGCCTGTATTGTACGTAGTCTGAAAACATAATTGTGTGTTTTAACACAGCCAGACTTGTTCTTTGGTACTTGGTAAGGTTTCTCACCTTTTCCTTTGTTGTTTTGTTTACCATTCACTCTCTCCCCAGGCAGAGCTTGGCTATGTAGCTGTGTCTGTCCCCCGTCCGTGTTGATGTGTTACAGATGTGTAACAGTGTCTGTGTGTGTTTTGCACAGACTACCCTACAGTGAGTTCTTCGGGGGCGTGAGTGGACTTACAGTGGAGCAGTTCCGCAAGATCAACGGCTTTCCCAATGCATTCTGGGGCTGGGGAGGAGAGGACGATGACCTCTGGAACAGGTCATTGAGTTTGTCAGTTGGCTGTGTGTTTGAGAGAGACAGACATGTATAATCTAATTGGGTAACTTAGTGAAAGACTTTATCTGTCCCCGTCTCTCCCCCAGAGTGCACTATGCTGGTCTGAACGTCACGAGGCCGGAGGGAGAGATGGGTAAATACAAGTCCATCCCACACCACCACCGAGGAGAAGTGCAGTTCCTCGGCAGGTCAGTAACGCGCGCACACGCATTAGCAGTGCATCGCCAGTGGCGTCACCATGTCAAAGAATGTTTACCTAACATTACCTTAAACGTCAAATTAGCTTTGCTCTTTCAATACACCTTTGCTCTGGTAAAGGTTACCTGTCTCCTTATTGGGTTCATTGTGACTCGCTACTTGAATGCAGCTGTTTCCTCATCTATTACTCCCCATTGAGCAGGTTGTCCAGCGCCCTCTGCAGGCAGGGATGTCGCTGCATTTAAATCTAATTTGATTGGTGTTCCCTTTTTAAATTGCTTCTATTCATCTTAACAATAACTTTAATGTTATTGTACTCATGGAACATTCAACTGTGCAACATATTTCAGACGTTCTGACTATCACAATTCTGTAGTCCTGCAAGCCTTGGTGTACACAGAGATATGATCAATAGAATAGGGGTTGCTTTCCTTCCAGGGTTTGTGTAGGTGTTTGCTCTGCCAGCTTTGAGTTATTTAACCTCCCGTTTATTGGCCTAGTCCCTTTTGCCCTGTTGAGTCATGTCTCTTTACTCAAGTAAACCAGTTCTCATCCTCATACAGCCCCCAGAGTAACTCTGTCCTAGAGGACTGATCCTCATACAGCCCCCAGAGTAACTCTGTCCTAGAGGACTGATCCTCATACAGCCCCCAGAGTAACTCTGTCCTAGAGGACTGATCCTCATACAGCCCCCAGAGTAACTCTGTCCTAGAGGACTGATCCTCATACAGCCCCCAGAGTAACTCTGTCCTAGAGGACTGATCCTCATACAGCCCCCAGAGTAACTCTGTCCTAGAGGACTGATCCTCATACAGCCCCCAGAGTAACTCTGTCCTAGAGGACTGATCCTCATACAGCCCCCAGAGTAACTCTGTCCTAGAGGACTGATCCTCATACAGCCCCCAGAGTAACTCTGTCCTAGAGGACTGAGGGTTATGAAGGCAACCCCTTAGCATGTAGAGGGTTCAAATACAGAGAGGGATGGAGGGAGGTACAGCGTTTTTAGTTTATTTGGATCCCCATTAGCTGTTGCACATACAGAAGATACTCCCTGTTCCTGGGGTTCAGAGGAGGGGGGAGAGTTTCTCTTTTGAGGTTAGTGTTTTTCTCCAGAAACTAGAGCACAAGCTGCTCCAGATAGCTTTAATGCTAATAAATCAGCTTACACTAAGAATCCTCCTGGTGTCGTTATGCTTGTGTGTACAGTGCATTCAAATTATTCACTTTTTCCATATTTTGTTATGTTTCAGCCTTATTCTAAAATTGATTAAATGTATCACATTTATATAAGTATTCAGACCTTTTACTCAGTACTTTGTTAAAGCACCTTTGGCAGCGATCACAACCTCGAGTCTTCTTGGTTATGACGCTTAAAGCTTGGCACCCCTGTATTTGGGGAGTTTCTACCATTTTGTTCTCTGAAGTTCCTTTCATGCACTGTCAGGTTGGATGGGGAGTGTCACTGTACAGCTATTTTCAGGTCTCTCCAGAGATGTTTGATTGGGATCAAGTCTGGACTCAGGCTGGGTAACTCAAGAACATTCAGAGACTTGTCCCGAAGCCACTCCTGTGTTGTCTTGGCTGTGTGCTTAGGGTCATTGTCCTGTTGAAGGTGAACCTTTGCACCAGTCTGAGGTCCTGAGCGCTCTGGAGCAGGTTTTCATCAAGGATCTCTGTACTTTGCTCCGTTCATCTTTCCCTCGATCCTGACTAGTCTCCACTACCATGTTTCACCGTAGGGATGGTGGCAGGTTTTTTTCAAGATGTTACACTTAGCATTCAGGCCAAAGAGTTCAATCTTGGTATCATCAGACCAGAGAATCTCGTTTCTCATGGTTTGAGTGTCCTTTAGGTGCCTTTTTGGCAAACTCCAAGCGGGCTGTCATGTGCCTTTTACTGAGGAGTGGCTTCCGTCTGGTCGCTCTACCGTAAAGGCCTGATTGGTGGAGTGCTACGTAGATGGTTGTTCTTTTGGAAGGTTATCCCATCTCTACAGAGGAGCTCTGTCAGTGACTATTGGGTTCTTGATCACCTCCCTGACCAAGAGGGTTGCTCAGTTTCCAAATCATGTCCAATCAATTGAATTTACCACAGGTGGACTCCAATCAAGTTGTAGAAATATCTCAAGGATGATCAATGGAAACCAGATGCACGTGAGCTAAATTTCGAGTCTCATAGCAAAGAGTCTGAATTAGAGGTCGACCGATTATGATTTTTCAACGCCGATGCCGATTTATTGGAGTACCAAAAAAAAGCCGATACCGATTAATCGGACGCTTTTTAAAATGTTGTATTTATTTGTAATAATGACAATTACAACAATACTGAATGAACACTTATTTTAACTTAATATAATAATAATACATCAATAAAAATCTATTTAGCCTCAAATAAATAATGAAACATGTTCAATTTGGTTTAAATAATGCAAAAACAAAGTGTTGGAGAAGAAAGTAAAAGTGCAATATGTGCTATGTAAGAAAGCGAACGTTTAAGTTCCTTGCTCAGAACATGAGAACATATGAAAGCTGGTGGTTCCTTTTTAACATGAGACGTCAATATTCCAAGGTAAGAGGTTTTAGGTTGTAGTTAATATACAGTGGAGCAAAAAAGTATTTTGTCAGCCACCAATTGTGCAAGTTCTCCCACTTAAAAAGATGAGAGGCCTGTAATTTTCATCATAGGTACACTTCAACTATGACAGACAAAATGAGGGGGAAAAATCCAGAAAATCACATTGTAGGATTTTTTATGAATTTATTTGCAAATTATGGTGGAAAATAAGTATTTGGTCACCTACAAACAAGCAAGATTTCTGGCTGTCACAGACCTGTAACTTCTTCTTTAAGAGGATCCTCTGTCCTCCACTCGTTACATGTATTAATGGCACCTGTTTGAACTTGTTATCAGTATAAAAGACACCTGTCCACAACCTCACAGTCACACTCCAAACTCCACTATGGCCAAGACCAAAGAGCTGTCAAAGGACACCAGAAACAAAATTGTAGACCTGCACCAGGCTGGGAAGACTGAATCTGCAATAGGTAAGCAGCTTGGTTTGAAGAAATCAACTGTGGGAGCAATTATTAGGAAATGGAAGACATACAAGACCACTGATAATCTCCCTCGATCTGGGGCTCCACGCAAGATCTCACCCCGTGGGGTCAAAATGATCACAAGAACGGTGAGCAAAAATCCCAGAACCACACGGGGGGACCTAGTGAATGACCTGCAGAGAGCTGGGACCAAAGTAACAAAGCCTACCATCAGTAACACACTACGCCACCAGGGACTCAAATCCTGCAGTGCCAGACGTGTCCCCCTGCTTAAGCCAGTACATGTCCAGGCCCGTCTGAAGTTTGCTAGAGAGCATTTGGATGATCCAGAAGAAGATTGGGAGAATGTCAGATGAAACCAAAATAGAACTTTTAGGTAAAAACTCAACTCGCCGTGTTTGGAGGACAAAGAATGCTGAGTTGCATCCAAAGAACACCATACCTACTGTGAAGCATGGGGGTGGAAACATCATGCTTTGGGGCTATTTTTCTGCAAAGGGACCAGGACGACTGATCCGTGTAAAGGAAAGAATGAATGGGGCCATGTATCGTGAGATTGAGTGAAACCTCCTTCCATCAGCAAGGGCATTGAAGATGAAACGTGGCTGGGTCTTTCAGCATGACAATGATCCCAAACACACCGCCCGGGCAACGAAGGAGTGGCTTCGTAAGAAGCATTTCAAGGTCCTGGAGTGGCCTAGCCAGTCTCCAGATCTCAACCCCATAGAAAATCATTGGAGGGAGTTGAAAGTCTGTGTTGCCCAGCAACAGCCCCAAAACATCACTGTTCTAGAGGAGATCTGCATGGAGGAATGGGCCAAAATACCAGCAACAGTGTGTGAAAATCTTGTGAAGACTTACAGAAAACGTTTGACCTCTGTCATTGCCAACAAAGGGTATATAACAAAGTATTGAGAAACTTTTGTTATTGACCAAATACTTATTTTCCACCATAATTTGCAAATAAATTCATTAAAAATCCTATAATGTGATTTTCTGGATATTTTTTTCTCATTTTGTCTGTCATAGTTGAAGTGTACCTATGATGAAAATTACAGGCCTCATCTTTTTAAGTGGGAGAACTTGCACAATTGGTGGCTGACTAAATACCTTTTTGCCCCACTGTAGTATTTATAGGACTACTTCTCTCTATACCATTTGTATTTCATATACCTTTGACTATTGGATGTTCTTATAGGCACTTTAGTATTGCCAGTGTAACAGTATAGCTTCCGTCCCTCTCCTCGCCCCTACCTGGGCTCGAACCACCAGGAACACATTGACAACAGCCACCCTCGAAGCGTCGTTACCCATCGCTCCACAAAAGCCGCGGCCCTTGCAGAGCAAAGGGAACAACTACTCCAAGTCTCAGAGCGAGTGATGTTTGAAACGTTATTAACGCGCACCCCGCTAACTAGCTAGCCATTTCACATCGGTTACGCCAGCCTAATCTCAGTTGATAGGCTTGAAGTCATAAACAGCGCAATGCTTGAAGCACAGGGAAGAGCTGCTGGCAAAACGCGCGAAAGTGCTGTTTGAATGAATGCTTACGGGCCTGCTGCTGGCTACCATCACTCAGACTACTCTATCAAATCATAGACTTAATTATAACATAATAACACACAGAAATACGAGCCTTTTGTCATTAATATGGTTGAATCCGGAAACTATCATTTCGAAAACAAAATGTTTACTTCAGTGAAATACGGAACTGTTCAGTATTTTATCTAACGGGTGGCATCCCTAAGTCTAAATATTCCTGTTACATTGTACAACCTTCAATGTTATGTCATAATTACGTAAAATTCTTGCAAGTTAGTTCGCAACGAGCCAGGCTGCCCAAACTGTTGCATATACCCTGACTCTGCGTGCAATGAACGCAAGAGAAGTGACACAATTTCATCTGGTTAATATTGCCTGCTAACCTGGATTTCTTTTAGCTAAATATGCAGGTTTAAAAATATATACTTCTGTGTATTGATTTTAAATAAGTATTCAGACTAGAGGTCGACCGATTTAATCGGAATGGCCTATTAATTAGGGCCGATTTCAAGTTTTCATAACAATCGGAAATCGGTATTTTTGGACACCTTTATTTAACTAGGCAAGTCAGTTAAGAATGTGTTCTTATTTTCAATGACGGCCTAGGAATGGTTGGTTAACTGCCTCGTTCAGGGGCAGAACGACAGATTTTTACCTTGTCAGCTCCGGGATTCAATCTTGCAACCTTGCAGTTAACTAGTCCAACGATCTAACCACCTGCCTCTTATTGCACTTCACGAGGAGTCTGCCTGTTACGTAAATGCAGTAAGAAGCCAAGGTAAGTTGCTAGCTAGCATTAAACTTATCTTATAAAAAACAATCATAATCACTAGTTAACTACACATGGTTGATGATATTACTAGTTTATCTAGTGTGTCCTGCGTTGCATATAATCGATGCAACGCAGGGGTATGATTTAACAAAAGCGCATTTGCGAAAAAAACAATCGTTGCACGACTGTACCTAACCATAAACACCCATGCCTTTCTTAAATAAGGTATTACTGTTTTTATTTTTAATACATTTCGAAAAACCTGTTTTCGCTTTGTCATTATCGGGTATTGTGTGTAGATTGATGAGAGAAATGTTTTTAATCCATTTAAAAATAAGTCTTGTTACAATGTGGAAAAAGTCATGGGGTCTGAATACTTTCCGAATGCACTGTATGTGTAACTGATAGATGCGCACATACTACATGTTAATGTTTTTAATAGTATATAAAGTATTTTGTCTAATGTCTTTTTTTGTTACTTGTCGTACCACACTAAGATTAGCTGTCGCCATTGGCGTCGGCTAATGGGGATCCTAATAAGTCAAATCAAATGCTAAGATAACTAAGGTTCCGCCTAATTTCATTAGCATTAATGATAACTAAGGATTCCCCTGGTGTCATTATGCTAATGCTAGCTAAGGATCCCCCTGGTGTCGTTATGCTAGCTAAGGATCCCCCTGGTGTCATTATGCTAGCTAAGGATCCCTGTGGTGTGTAATTGATTTGGTGTCAAAACTAAGTGCTAATGTAGTTTTGTGGAAATTATTCAACAATGTTGAATATAATAATATACTACATTCATCAATCTGACTCCAATATTATGTTAATAAATGCAACTGGCTGTGTGTCTCTGACGGAATCTAGTCAAGGTAGCGAGCCTTACATCACCTCTCAGTATAACTATAATGAACATGTTTAACTTGCCCGTTATACAATTATTACGAGACTAGATACAAATAGCTAATCCTGGCGACCAATGTTCTAGCATTAATTTGAGGCAAGCAGATCAGAGACGTCAAGGTGGTATCCAAGCATGTATAGTGTAAATCAGTGGTTCCCAACCAGGGGTACTAGGACTCCTGGGGGTACTTGTCCTCTTCATGCGGGGTACTTGAGAAGACTCATGAGACCATAGGCCTACTGGTAAAATGCACATGAGGGGGTACTTCAGGGATACTCCGGGCAGAGCAAAATTCAGTTGGTGGTACAGTAAATGAAAAAGGTTGGGAACCACTGGTGTAGAGAACTACCAATAGACCTACTACATTTATAAGCATATAGTCAATCAAATAATTACTCCATAAACAAGGAATGCATTTACTCAATTCAACTAATAGAATGTATTAGTCATAATTAACACTCAAACAATTAGTGTACATGAAATACATGATACATTAGACTACTCAGAGTAAATTACCATCACAAATAGGCTAAGACTTAGTGCCCTCAAAGTATTCAAACCCCTTGACTTTTTACGCATTGTTACAGCCTGAATTTAAAATTGATTAAATTGAGATTTTTTTTCTCACTGGCCTACACACAATTCCCCAATGTCAAAGTGGAATTCTGTTTTTAGATATTTTTACACATAAATTCAAATCTGAAATGTTTTGTTATGGCAAGCTGAAATAACTTCAGGAGTAAAAATGTGCTTAACAAGTGACAAGTTGCATGGACTCTGTGCAATAATAATGTTTAAGATGAATTTTGAATGACCATCTTATCTCTGTACCCCACACATACAATTATATGTAAGGTCCCTCAGTCTAGCAGTGAATTTCAAACACAGAGACCAGAGTTTTTCCAAAGGGCTCCTTTTGGTAGATGGTTAAAAATGAAAAAGCAGACATTGAATATCCCTTTGAGCATGGTGAAGTTCTTAATTACACTGGATGGTGTATCAATACACTCAGTCACTACAAAGATACAGGTGTCCTTCCTAACTCTGTTGCCAGAGAGGAAGGAAACCGCTAAGGGATTTCACCATGAGGCCAGTGGTGACTTTAAAACAGAGAATTGAATGGCTGTGATGGGAGAACTGAGGATGGATCAACAACATTGTAGTTACTCCACAATACTAACCTGATTTGACAGAGTGTAAAGAAAGAAACTTGTACAGAACAAAAATATTCCAAGCATGCATCCTGTTTTCAACAAGGCTCTAAAGTGATGTATTGTCTCAACCTTCTTGCCCTTTGTGTTTGTACCCTGTTTTGAGCTGCTAACATGTTGTATTGCTACCATGCTGTGTGGCTGCCGTGCTATGTTGTTGTCTTAGGTCTCTCTTTATGTAGTGTTGTCTCTCTTGTCGTGATGTGTCTTGTCCTATATATTTTTTTTATCCCAGCTTCCAACCCTGCAGGAGACCTTTTGGTAGGCCGCCATTGTAAATAAGAATTTGTTCTTAACTGACTTGCCTAATTAAATAAAAAGTAATACTGCAAATAATGTAGCAAAGCAATTCCCTTTTTGTCCGGAATACAAAGTTGTATGTTTGGGGCAAATCCAATATAACATATTACTGAGTATCACTCACCATTGTTTTCAAACCTAGCGGTCGCTGCATCATGTTATGTGTATGCCTGTTTTTTCAGTATAAAAAAAGAAACGGAATGTAGCTAAGCACAGGCAAAATCCTAGAGGAAAACCTGGTTCAGTCTGCTTTCCAACAGACACTGGAAGATGACTTCACATTTCAGCAGGATAATAACCTGAAAACAAGGCCAAATCTACACTGGAATTGCTTACCAAGAAGACAGTGAATGTTCCTGAGTGGCCAAGTTACAGTTTTGACTTAAAACTGCTTGAAAATCTATGGCAAGACCTGTCTAGCAATTATTAACAACCAATTTGGCAGACCTTGAAGAATTTTGAAAATAATAATGGGCAGATGTTGTACAATACAGGTGTGGAAAGCTCTTGGAGACTTACCCAGAAACTCACAGCTGTAATCGCTGCCAAAGGTGCTTCTACTAAGTATTGACTTGGGTATGAATACTTATGTGATTTAGATTTGTGTTTCATTTTCAATCAATTTGCAAATATGTCTGAAAACAGGTTTTCACTTTGTCATTATGGGGTGATGGGTGAGGATGAAACATATTTAATCCATTTTGAATTCAGGCTGTGACACAATGTGGAATATGTCGGGTTATGAATACTTTCTGAAGGCAATGTAACGTGGTTACACATGTTTTCAGTTCAGAATAATCTCTAAGAGTAAACTGTGTGTAATACACACAGGAGCTTGCTAGCAACTTCTCAAAGTATGAAAAATGTACTGTCCTTTTAAACCAAATTCAAGCAGAAACTTGAATTAACATTTTTTTTAACAAAAGACAGGAAAACACACCCAGATTCTAATCAACTCAATTGAAATGATAGGAGCGCACCCCTGTGTTGCTCCCTCTTTGAACTGTACGCTGTCCGAAGAAAAAAAAAACTATACCACTTACAGTAAAATAAAAAGTATCAAACTTCGTAGCTCTTTAAACAGCCCAAACATTTACTATTTAATTCACACTAACATTAATTTCCTCAAGTTTTCATCAGTCTTCACACCAATGTGTCCGTGCTCCCAGGGATCTGTGAGAACATCTCTTCTCCATGAATACCACAGATAAGGTGTGTTTGACCCCTGTGACAGCCCAGAAATGGTCAGCCATCCAAACACAATGTCATAAATTGTGATGGAGTCATCACGCTGGACCTCAGGGCCTGCAAATCACCAGTCACAAGTATATTACCTTCTCTCATTTTTCCACTACACAAACTAGGCCAATCCTCTCCTTTCACTTTGACTCCAGGTATAAATCATACTGTAACGGCTAGCTTCACCTCCTCTCCTCTCTTTCCCTGTGTCTGCACCTGAAATGGATCCCTATTCCTGACGTAGTGAACTACTTTTGTTCAGGGCCCCTAGGGAATGTGTAGTTATATCTAGGGAATATTTATTTATATCTAGGGAATATGTATTTATATGTAGGGAATATGTATTTATATCTTTTATTTATTTATTTTTATTTATTTTACCGTTATTTTACCAGGTAAGTTGACTGAGAACACGTTCTCATTTGCAGCAACGACCTGGGGAATAGTTACAGGGGAGAGGAGGGGGATGAATGAGCCAATTGTAAACTGGGGATTATTAGGTGACCATGATGGTTTGAGGGCCAGATTGGGAATTTAGCCAGGACACCGGGGTTACACCCCTACTCTTACGATAAGTGCCATGGGATCTTTAATGACCTCAGAGAGTCAGGATACCCGTTTAACGTCCCATCCGAAAGACGGCACCCTACACAGGGTAATATGTATTTATATCTAGGGAATAGGGTGCCATTTTGTGACTATCATTATGGATGTTAACTGCTAGCTAATCCTCCCCCTCCTGGTCATCTCTCTCCAGGTACAAGTTACTGAGGTATTCCAAAGAGAGGCAGCACCTGGATGGACTGAACAACCTCAACTACACCCCTGAGATCTCCCTGAGCTCCCTGTACAAGAACATCACCGTGGACCTCCACCCTGACCTGGCCCCCATTACAGACTACTGAACTCTGACCCCCACTGTCCCTGACCTCGTCACACCCCCTCACACTCCAACTGGGACCCCAAAGCAGGGCAGAGGGGGGCTGGGGGTGTGGTGGGAGGCACACCGTGTAACGCTGCCAAGAAACCTTACTCTGAAGAAAATGTCCGGAAGGGACATAGGGTCTGTTTAATCGAACAATTGTGTGTGAGGATTGTGGATGTTGAGATGGGGTGTGTGTGTCTCTGCATGTCAATGTGTCCATGCTGGCTTTAGCTATTAAGCTACTTAACATCAACATGTCATGATTCAGTATGAGGAGGGAGAGGCAGTGTTGTTTTCACATCAGATGTTTTACTGCAAAGCCTTAAAGTGTCAGGCTCAGCCTCAGAACCATGGCTCTCTGGTTGCCTCCCAAACCACACCCTATTCCCTATATATTGTCCAGGGTCCTTAGTGCCCTGGTCAAAAGTAGTGCACTATATAGGGAAAAAGGTGCCATTTGGGACTTTGCCTTTATCTCACAGCTCAGCACAGTTTTCACTTTTAACGTCTCAGTACCATCACCTTACAAGCCAACAGACATTTTGTGTCTTCACTTTATATAATTTTTACACCGTTCGTTTAAAAAAAACACAAAAAAACATATTCCATAAAGAGGACAGGCGCTAAGTGAAGGTGACTTTTTTGTGATGTACATTTTCTAATATGGTCAAATGTTTTTTTCCTTCATTTTTTCCTTTTTTTTAACGGACGTTTTAAAGCACTATCCTGTTTCTCTGTCACATGAGTGTTTTGCTGTTCCTTTGTTGCACTGCTGACATGCATGATGCACAGAGCACGTATGTAAATACTTGACTCTAAAAGCTCGAGCATAGAACACGTATGTAAATATTCAGCCTTTTAAACGCTCAGAGCCTGTTAGTTATTATTCCAGTGGATTTGAATTTTGTTTTGGCAGCTACCTTCCTGAGGACTTACCTGGTTCTTCCATTTAAATGGGAAGATGTTCTAACAATAGATGGCTTAAAAAAGAAAAAAATATATCAATCTCTTAGGCTGACATTCTTTTGCATGCCTTAATTTATTTTATTACAAGATGTTTTTTTCCTTTAATTGTAATTTATATCATTTTGAGATGTTTATATTTTGTTCCAGTTTAGCCTTTTGTGTCTTATTATTCCCTCGGTGCACTGCGTGAAAAGACTAACTGACATTACATTATGGAGTGTGCTCCTGTACAGAAAGACGGGTCAGAGGACTATAGTAGCTCTTGTCCAAGGTGTTATGTCAGGCTTGCTGAGCCTTCAACAGCAAGCTACCCGCAACAACCTGGAGCAGAGCTTAAGACTTAAGATTCTAAAGCTGGATGTCATTTTTCCTCTGGTATTTGTAGTCTGTTATTATGGAGGAGTTTATACAGTGCGGACAGTGTGTTTGGTACAGGATTATGTTTCAAACGTGCGTGTGTGTGTGGCTCATGTATTAGGTAACTGGACCATGTGTTTGAGCATATGTTAGGTGTCTTTTAATGAATGTGAGCTTGCAGATTGGGCAGTGTGTGTGTGTGTGTCTGAACCAATTATTTATATATACACTAGATGACTGACGACAGGTGCTGTTTTGAAGCCACCACCCCTCCATCTTGGCACTTCCCCTACATCGCAAAACTTGTTTTTTTAAGCTGTAGAAAGGCATTTATGTTTAGCTCACAATTTAAAAGTATGCATTAAGTGTGTAATAGAGTAAACATACAAATAATTTGTTTTCCTTAAAGTATACTTTATTGAAAGTTCTAATGCTACTGTCCCCATTACAACAAGAAATACTTGTAATTTTGTCCTTGAACCATTTAATTGAAATATTGTAGAATTTCATTCATTCCTATGGAGGACTGCTTCTTCTGTGGAGTGCCAATATTGCTGACCGGTGGCTTCAAAGCCTCTTACTGGCCAATAGCATTAGCAATCCAGGGTTTGTATACATTATTGGTCTGAACTGTGGTGTGTTCCTAATAAGCTTGCAAGGCATTGAGAGGGGCCAGAATGAGAGAACAGCAGCTAATGCTAACAGCTAGCCCTGTTCTTGAATGGCCCAGACTGCAACTTGGGCCATAAAGACTTGAAATCCTTACATTTTTAGCACTACTAAGATTAGCAAGGAAAAATGTAGGAGGTATTTTCTTTTTTACATGTTAGCGTTTTTTTCTTGTACATTTATGCATAGATTTACTTTTATCTGTGTTTTTCTAGTGATTTGTTCATTTGTCAAATGTACTTCTCAAGTAGAACTGCTCTATCCAAACAACCCAGGTTTTCTCCATCCCAGTACTGCAAGAATGCAGGAGAACGAGAGTGTGAATCAAACTGGGATACTCCTGTCCTGCTCCAAACATGGGCTTTGTTGGAAATGGCACCCTGTGTCCTATAGTGCACTACTTTTGACTGGACTCCTATGCGTCCTGGTAAAAAGAAGTAAACTATACAGGGAGTAGGGTGTCATTTGGGACTCTGTCCTGTCACTCTTGTAGTGCTGGGGAGGAACAGTCATTTTTGCTCATAAGCTAAAGTGGTTAACAAAGCACCACGCTAAAGTCTGTGTTTGGTTTGGCTCCGACGTGGCTACAACGGTCACATAAGACCTCAATGGTGTATTTCTGATCAATCAGATGAGGCGAGACAGAATATAAAAAGACATGGTAGTAATGACATTCTTTTGGAGGTGGTCAACTGTGCCAAAGTTCCACTTCTGATACCCATCGTCATCATTCTACCTACCTCTCTTCTGCACTTATCTCTACTCGTCTTTCCTTCCTTTTCATTCTACTCCCATGAGCTCCTCTATGGTGTCTCAGTAACTCGTCAGTGTTGAGAGAAACCTGACAGACTAGTGTTTATCATAGGGATCAGGGTTGAGGTATTAAGAGCCATATATCTAGGAAATACTGTATACAACGTATATCTCTGTATATGGCTCTGGGTATTCGGGGTATAGGTCAGTGTTGGGGGCTTCTCTTGTGCTATGCCTTATGCTCCGTAACAGATTTTTGCATAGGTGGATAAATGCTCTCGTTGTTTTTATACATTGCAGAAGATGTGAGCAGCCTAGCTGTCGTCTCTCTTGAGGGCATTATGAGTTACTGTAGCAGAGACACTGAGTCAGTGGCTTCTTTTTCTGGATCCCGTCATCTTACTTGCTACAAAGGATCCGCTTCTTTTTATCTAATCCTGTTATATTGTGTCTCTCACTCTGTTCAGGGAACAGTTTGAAGAGATTAATTATGGAAAGCATCCATCACTGGAGCTGGTCTAGGATCAGTATTCTGTCTGTGTCCCAAATGGCCACACCCTCTGTTGTACATATTTATTGTTATTGCCTCTGAGGGGAGTGGGGGAGGGAAGGGTAGGTTAGGGAGCTGCCGGGCAGTGTGCTGGCTACACCCGGTCACAAGTGGTTTGGTTTACACCCCCAGCCTACCTGTGAGGAGGGCAAGGACCTCCCCTCACCCTTCCTACTTCCTCTATTGTTTTTCTTTTTTTTCAAATGACTATATTCACCACTACACAATTGGTAATGTGGACAATTACATTTTTGCAGTATTCATATTTGTGCCTTTTTTATTTTTTTTGTCGGTTTTCACTTTGCATTCTTGCTTGAAAGATACAGTAAAAGTTTGGATTGTTTTTGAACTGAAGTTAGTGCACTTTTTTATTTTTTATTCAGTTTGGAGCTCTGATTAAGACGCACAATACGTTTCCATGACAATGGGCTGAGTAGGTGTGTATCAATGATTGTCTGTAATCAATTTTTCTGCTGTTCAGAGGTCTGGCTGCTTAGACCATGTACAATCCTCAGCTCTCCAGTCTCCTCAATATGCTCTGTTCTGTTTGAACAAAGAGTTATAACTGGAGCCAGAGGGCAGACTCTCGCGTTACTACCGTCCGCCAGGAAGTGCAGGATGACGCAGAGGAAGTAGTGACTTTTTTAAATTGCAGTCTGTCGGATTCGTGTCATCTGGTCTACAAATCATAAATTCTCATTTGAGGTCAGGCATATTCATTTCGACTTTGTGGGTTTGTAATTTTTAGATTGTTCGGAGGATACATTTGTGAAAATATAAATAAAGACCTTAATTCGTTGTAGCGCCTACTCATGCGCCACACACCTTCTCGCAGTTCTGTCTTGTTCTGCAATTTCTTTGCCTCTAGTCATGTGCTATAATTACCCCCAGACATCAGACAACTTTTTACATGGTGAAGCCGACCGGTTAGCCATCTTGTCAATCTTCCACAATCTTTGGTATAACAGCCAGTAAAAGAGTACTAGAGTTGAACTGTTAGACTTTGTAAAGTTGTTTTTCTTTTTGTCAACAAAAGATGAATAAACAACTTAATTGACAGGTTCTGGGAAACACCTCTGAAGTCTTACAGATTTTTTGGAATGTGTTCTTTTTCTGCATCTTCGACCGCTGGTTCTTATGCTGTGTTTAAAACCAAGTGGGAATGTGGGAATTACCTGTTGGATGCATTCGTGTGTTTTGAACTCGTTGAGAAACGCCGAATGGCTAATGGCCAACAAGCTGCGTAATCCATTAACTAAAAGTATGACGATCATACTTTAAACAAATTAGTGTTTAAAAAGCCATGTTAATAGAAAGCTTTCTATAAATGTTTTGTTGCGTTTAACTGCACTTCCTTAGTAGGTGATGTCAAGGTCAGCATGTGGGAGAAGTCGGAGCTCAGATGATAGACGAGTTTCCCAGTAGTAATTACCAGTTGGAGGGGTGATAAAATCATTTATTTTATATTTTTATCCCGTTTGTATGTAGTAAATACCACCTTCTCACTTGGTTATGAATTCAGCATTATCATTAGGTTGTCAAAAGGCCAAAACAGAAAGAGATGTCATACATAGAGAAATAACTGTGTGTAAGACAATACATACAGTTGAAGACAGAAGTTTAGCCAAATACATTTAAATTCAGTTTTTCACAATTCCTGACATTTAATCCTAGTAAAAAATTCCCTGTTTTAGGTCAGTTAGGATCACCACTTTATTTTAAGAGTGTGAAATGTCAGAATAATAGTAGAGAGAATTCTTTATTTCATTGTTTATTTCTTTCATCACATTCCAAGTGGGTCAGAAGTTTACATACACTCAATTAGTATTTGGTAGCATTGCCTTTAAATTGTTTAACTTGGGTCAAATGTTTCGGTTAGCCTTCCACAAGCTTCCCACTAAGTTGGGTGAATATTTTGCCCATTCCTCCTGACAGAGCTGGTGTAACTGAGTCAGGTTTGTAGGCCTCCTTGTTCGCACACGCTTTTTCAGTTCTGCCCACATATTTTCTATGGGATTGAGGTCAGGGCTTTGTGATGGCCACTCCAATACCTTGACTTTGTTGTCCTTAAGCCATTTTGCCACAACTTTGTAAGTATGCTGGGGTCATTGTCCATTTGGAAGACCCATTTGCAACCAAGCTTTAACTTCCTGACTGATGTCTTGAGCTGCTGCTTCAATATATCCATATAATTTTCCTCCCTCATGATGCCATCTATTTTGTGAAGTACACCAGTCCCTCCTGCAGCAAAGCACCCCCACAACATGATGCTGCCACCCCTGTGCTTCACGTTTGGGATGGTGTTCTTCAGCTTGCAAGCCTCCCCCTTTTTCCTCCAAACATAACAATGGTCATTATGGCCAAACAGTTCTATTTTTGTTTCATCAGACCAGACCAGAGGACATTTCTCCAAAAAGTACAATCTTTGTCCTCATGTGCAGTTGCAAACCGTAGTCTGGCATTTTTATGGCGGTTTTGGAGCAGTGGCTTCTTCCTTGCTGAGCGGCCTTTCAGGTTATATCGATATAGGACTTGTTTTACTGTGGATATAAATACTTTTGTACCTGTTTCCTCCAGCGTCTTCACAAGGTCCTTTGCTGTTGTTGTTCTGGGATTGATTTGAACTTTTCGAAACCAAAGTATGTTCATCTCTAGGAGACAGAACGCGTCTCCTTCCTGAGTGGTATGACGGCTGCGTGGTCCCATGGTGTTTATACTTGCGTACTATTGTTTGTACAGATGAACGTGGTACCTTCAGGCGTTTGGAAATTGCTCCCAAGGATGAACCAGACTTGTGGAGGTCTACAATTTTTTTTCCTCAGGTCTTGGCTGATTTCTTTTGATTTTCCCATGATGTAAGCAAAGAGGCACTGAGTTTGAAGGTATGCATTGAAACACATCCACAAGTACACCTCCAATTGACTCAAATGATGTCAATTAGCCTATCAGAAGCTTCTAAAGCCATGACATAATTTTCTGGAATTTTCCAAGCTGTTAAAAGGCACTGTAAACTTAGTGTATGTAAACTTCTGACCCACTGGAATTGTGATAAAGTGAATTATAAGTGAAATAATCTGTCTGTAAGCAATTATTGGAAAAATGACTTGTGTCATGTATTAAGTACATGTCCTAACCGACTTGCCAAAACTATAGTTTGTTTAACAAGAAATTTGTGGAGTCGTTGAAAAATTAGTTTTAATGACTCCAACCTAAGTGTATGTAAACTTCCAACTTCAACTGTACTTAACAAGTTGCATTATACAGTAGCTGTAGCCTTTAGGTATGCGCTACCCATTGATTAACCTGCACCACTATTCATTACCTTAGTTTACTTACACAGTAGCGGCTGGTACTCATCCGAGACCCTCGTCCTTCAGCATATCAGTGCAGACAGTTGTCACGCTATGTGTAGTAAGACAACGATGAATGTCTGGAATATGAGTGTGTGTGGCATTGTATGTTAAACAAAGGAAGGCTCAGTCAGTCGTTTACCTGCACTTTATTTGTTAAGCTTGGTCAGGTGTGTATTTTGTGTTGTGTGTTTGTCACTCGTGTGCTTTCATCACGACAGCCGTGGTAGTGTAGGAGAAGGGACTCAGCAACAGGGCCAGAGTGTAGTGACGATGTCCCTCCGCGTGGGCCTCGAACACCACCTGTACACACGGCACATCAGTTTGTACTGCTGTTTTACTTCTATGAATTCTCTCCCACAGACTGACATCCAGGAAGACCGATTTTACTTTTGTCCAACTAGGTCTATGAACTCTTTCCACTTAGGACAAATTCTTTCCATTGAGGACAAACAACATTGTAGAGTAGCAAACAAAAAGCTATTGATACAGGTCAAAGCCAGTGTGCTGTCACAAGCAATTTAATCACATCATGGCTTTTCATATAATTCATAATGGAAGGGGGGATATTGTTACATTCTGTTATTTTCTTTTCCCTTTAACCATTTAATTATTTTGTCTCAGATTTTTAGGTCCAAATGTTTATGGTTTGTCAACTTTCCATGGTGAGGAATATTTTATCTATGGGGTAAAACTGGTGTAGTTCTAGATGTAATCTAGTCTTTAGGCACATTACTGAGTTACAAATGTCCACTGTCTGGCCTACTACACACTCAGGTTGTACACAAGATTCTACATGGAACCAAAAAGCGTTTTCCTTTGGAGACAGCCGTGGAACCTTTTTGGAACCTTTTTTTCTAAGAGTGTACTGTAGTACATCATGCTACACAACCTTAGTTTGTACTAGGTCTCTGAGAGCAGTGAGAGGGTTAAAGGTTGGTGATTGTACTCACTTCAGCAGTCTCGTGGAAAGGCGTGGTTCCCTGAGACTTCCAGTAGGCCTTAGTGTCAAACTCAACTCGGTACACCCCCGACTGAAAGTCCTGATCTGAGATCAGATTATGGACCTCCCCTGTCAAGTCTGTCACTCTAAGAGAGAGAGGGTGTCACAGGTTAAACTTTTTTTATAGCTTAGGATCATAACATTTCATTATGAAATTGGTTAACAAATCTTTCTGAATGCATATTATATTAGTTTAAATAAGTCAGTTAACAACATTGCCCAAACAGTGGTGCATCCTCATACGTACCCACTAGCAACCTGTGCCCAGGTCACTCCATTGACTCGTCGGGAGACACTCAGTGCCACGGCGCCCGCTGGTACACCCTTCACCGCATCCAAAATCTTAACCATTAACGGGCAGTGAGTGTCTGACTCACCGTGCCTGTCCTGGACCACAAACCACAACCATGGTTATAACTAATACAATCCATGAACTGGCTGGACCATAAACCAACCGTCACACAATGCACACAGTATCACAGTCATTCAAGACTTACCACAACACAATCATAACTAACAATACACATAACACAGGACCTAGTTTACAAAGACAAACACTATAAACAACATCCTGGGCATTGGGAAGACTGACCACACAAATATAAACACCCATGGCTGGCCAGACACAGTTAAAAGTTCAGTGTTACTTTTTGGCTATCAGATGGTGCACAGCATTAGCATACCCATGTGCCTACGCCAGCCAGACACAACACCCCTTACAAAAAAATAAATGCTGTTTTGAAAGTGCACTAACTGCATTTGACTGTGGTATTTTTGCAGAATAACTTCAGTTTACTGGGTAGCAGGTAGCCTAGTGGGTAGAGCGTTGGGTCAGTAACCGGTAAAGTAACCGGTAACCAGTAAAAGGTTGCTAGATCGAATTCCTGAGCTGACAAGGTAAAAATGTGTAATTCTGTCCCTGAACAAGGCAGTTAACCCACTGTTCCTAGGCCGTCATTGTAAATAAGAATTTGTTCTTAACTGACTTGCCTCGTTAAATAAATTAAATAAAAACTGCAGTCGCACTGCAAAATTACTGCAGTAATATTGTATTTGCAGCATACTGCATTTATACTGCAATCTTACGAAATAAGGGACAACTCTGCCAACAGGGTCAGAAATACATAGTAGACAGACAGTAACCTACAGTAATGCATTCTGTCATCACTATTGGTCAGACAAGGCTGGTAGAGTTCAAATAATAGCTATAGAAATGGTTAGAAACATTTAACCAGTTGTAATCATGACACTCAGCCTTAATATTGTTTATTTGGTTCTATCACGAGATAAAACCAGTCATGAAACAGAAGGCTTGGAATATGGGCTTGACTTTAATTATGAAAGTATCTGACGAAGTTAGACATTACAAAACTGCCATTATGTAATGTTTGAGCTTTGGATTTTGAGGATAGAAAATGGTAGGTACGCCTAGGAACTTTGTCCAGTGCTCCCATGTAAAATGGGGGAGGAAAGAATGAGGACTACTTTTTCCAGCTAATTTTAGTCATTTCCAGTGTAGTTGGAGGACAAGAAGGTCAAAGTGCGGATGTGGACCAGAGAGAACAAGTGGTGATGTGAGGTCATTGACCGCGTTGCATTCCATCCCACACTGATGGTAAACACTACTGCCTGTAATGCACGCACGCACACACACTCCAAGATGCTGATAGCATCTGACAGTGTTGGAAGCTACTTTGAAAATATAGTTTACCAAGCTACCAATTACTTCACACTGAAGGAAGTTAAGCTACTCTTAAGAAAAATTTACTTAACTAAAGTTACTGTGTAAAAGTAAAAGTAGTTCACATCTAAACTATTTTGTGGTAAATTATATCTAAATTTGAAATATCATACACTACAAATTGCAAGAACAGATCACTCTGGACTCAGATGTTAACAGAATGTGTAATTTGGCTGATTTAAAACACAAACTGTGTTTTGTTTTTTTAAACTTTTTTTATTATAAATTTTTATCCCCTTTTCTCCCCAATTTTCGTGGTAATTACTATCTTGTCTCATCGCTACAACTCCCGTACGGGCTCGGGAGAGACGAAAGTCGAAAGCCATGCGTCCTCCGAGGCACAACCCAACCAAGCCGCACTGCTTCTTTAACACAGCGCGCCTCCAACCCGGAAGCCAGCCGGAGGAAACACCGTGCACCTGGCCCCCTTCTTTAGCGCACACTGCGCCCAGCCCGCCACAGGAGTCGCTGGAGCGCGATGAGACAAGGAAATCCCTACCGGCCAAACCCTCCCTAACCTGGACGACGCTAGCCCAATTGTGCGTCGCCCCACGGACCTCCCGGTCGCGGCCGGCTGCGACAGAGCCTGGGGGCGAACCCAGAGACTCTGGACCCGGGAGGCCACAAACTGTGTTTTAAGTGACAGTTATGCAGGTCTGATGGCGAAAAATAGAGAAATTGTCTACTTCACCTTTTATTTTATTTTTGCCCAAAAAAGTAGTGTGTAGTTCCAGTAGTTGGCTACACCTCTACATGGCAAGAAAGTAAAATGTTTTTTTTTGCTACTGCAAAATGTAGTTAAACTAGTAATTTAACTATATGTAGTTCAGTATTCCCCAACACTGGCATCTAATATCTCAACTTCAAACACGAACAACTGCGCAAATGTTTCATATTCTAGGAATTACTTTTTATGATCTAATATTGTACGTTTACACAGCTAACAAACCTTATCAGTTATTGTTTATCAGTTATATGCCCTGACAACATTCTGACAACATGCCCTGACAAGCCCACACTGAATGGTGCAGTGAGCCCTGACAAAGACAGACAGATGCCCAAACATACTCACCACTGGGGCGGCGCTACAGAGTAGGACAGCAGTGGCTAGCAGCACACAGAGCAGTGAACTGTCCATTTGGAGCAAAAACTGGTTGGTGGCTCTAACACAGGCAAACCTATAGACTTAGACTGACTGACTGACTGACTGGCATAGAATTGGGCAACACACCCCTATCTGGTACCTTTATACACTGAACCCCCCTCCCCCCCGCCCGGTGCCTGACGAGAGGCCGGTGCCTGCATCTATTGACTAAGTCAATAATGAGGGAATCAGTAACTCTCACACACAAATCATGCTTTGTGGCCATCTTATAAACATGTGATTGGTAAGAGGATAATGTAGGTGCCAGTCTTCTGAGATTACAGATTAGTCTAACCTGGAACAACAATGGATGGGTCCAATCCAGCAGCGGATATAAATGTCACCTTAATTAACCTGGAGAAAGAATTACAAACCACGTTCTCTCAATGCCCAGACCCAGATTTACCTGTCATTAGGTGAAATTACATTACATTGCAGAATGTTATCAAAAGTATCTGCTGTTTACCACTAAACACATCGCTGCCAAACAGAGATTCATAGTACTTCATACCAATCTCAAATACGACACAAATCTACACCCTGGTTCTGGAGGATACTCTAGCATACACAGTAGAAGTACAAGTTCAGCTCTTGAAGTAAAAAATGCTTTCCTGAAGACAACAGATTGACTCCTCAAGAATGAATAAGAAAACAAGGCCCTAGATAAATCCTGACTTTTCAAAGTTATTTTATAACATGTTCCTGTTCCAATACTTCCTCTCCTCTATTGGCTATTGATAGAGGCTTAGTGCAATGTGTCAAACTACTGTCATACGGTACAGTATATTCTTACATTTTGCCTGCAGATGGAGCCAAGGCATTTATAGCTCATGTTGGTTAGTGATAAACCACCGGCGGAGGCCTATATTCAGTAGGTTGCAATGTTCAGAGGCCGACACACCGATTTAAAAAAAAGTTTAGTATATAGGTGTTAAACTCTTCTGTATACTTTTGACCTTTTTATCAGAGTATTCCCATATAAAACAGGACAGTCTGTGGTAACAGGTGCGTGTGCTGTTGAAGTGTATCTGTTGGCCCCCGTGGTTGGAGAGTTTTGTGGTGTGTGAAGACGCCCTGCAGGTCTCTTCATGTTTGTTTTACTGCTTCTCTTCTCACTGCCCTGAGGGGAATCAAAATATTAATGATCTATTATGACACCTATGATAACCACAGACCACAGGCAGTTTGTCTCAAACGGCACCCTATATAGTGAACTACTTTTCAAAAGTAGTGCACTACAAATGGAATAGGGTGCCATTTGGGACATATACACACTCAGCAGTTTATTGAGCTAGAACTGACAACCGAGAGAAACCACTGGCTGTAAAGAGATTAATACGCACTAATAATTCTTTTTTTTCCCACCAAAACATTTATTTAATAAGCATGTTCAGACAATTTATTTCATTTATTATATTTGTTAAAAAAAGGAAACAAAACATTGAACGTCAGAAGTTTCAAACATTAAACCATCGTTGGCATTCCATCATCGTTAACAAAAACAATGGTGTTGGTATCTGTGTAGTGATTCCCAGTGCTATAGTATATGATAATGCAGGATAAATTGTACATTACAAGTATTATTTTTCACATGTATTTTCCCCCATACAAGCGCAGTCTTATATCTAAACATACCCCACTCTGTCTTGTGATTTACAATAACAATGTTTAAGTAGTTTCTGTTTGAAAAAAGCTGACACCCATTGACTTTGTAGTAAAGGCTGAAATAAGACCACATACCACAAAAACCAAAAGACCAAACATACTGCATTTCCCTATGGGACTCCCAATCACAGCCAGATGTGATAAAGCCTGGATTCGAACCAGGGACTGTAGTGAAGCCTCTTGCACTGAGATGCAGTGCCTTAGACCACTGCGCCACAGTGCACTACTTTTGACCAGAACCACAAAAGCTGAAAGACCCAACATACTCCTTTACATAAAAGATCTATGATTGATAAACCAATGACTGACAAACATAAACCTGTGACGCAAAACCAATGAACAAAACCTATAAACAAAGTCAGATATATACAAAAATGTCCTCTCCACATTATGGCTGTGAGTGCAAAGAGCTCTCACTGTTGTTTGCACTTTGCTGTGGGACTCTTTGGACTCTTGGGAGTAGATTCTTTCTTGGAGCCCATCCTGAATTTGTTACGGAAAGATGAAGCCAATGGCTTTGGGGCCTGATCTGACCCACCAGCCGCCCCTGCGGCCTCATCTGATGTCTCACCCGCAGCCTCCACTACTGTATCATCCACTGCTGCACCTGCCACTGCATTTATAGCCTCACCTGTAGCCTCTGGTGTTGAGGAGGTCACCTCTAGCTCCTCGGCCAATTCTTCGCTAGGGGACTCAACCTCTTCTGTAGCTACTGTGGACTCTGTCTGTTGGTCAGCACTAGCCTCTACTTCCTCAACTGTCTCAACAGCAGACTCCATCTCCTCTCCTACTACATTCTCACTATCGTCTACTTCTACTCTTAGTGTTTTGACTTCAGCGATTTGGCGAGAGGTAACCAGACTCTCTCCCACCTCGTCATCCTCTTCTTCAGATTCCTCTAAATCACCTGTAGCCTTTAGGGCTGAACAAACTGCTTCTTCTGCCATTAGTTCAACAGACTCCACCTCACCCTCCACAGTCACTAAGTCTGCGCCTCCAGATAAATCTTGATCAACAGAAACTTGGCTCTCCCTAACAACAGTGCCCTTTTCTATCATTCCATCACCTGATGTTGGCATCAGGCCTGTAGTAAACTGGCTTGGTATGTCCTCTATGTTCTCTGAGTCTAGTGTTCCAGTCTCTTCTGATGTCTCTATGTCCTGATCTACCTCTGTGTACTCCTGTTCTGGTGCTGACTCATCAAATGCTTCACTCTGTACCACAGAGGTATCCTCTGTCGCCTGGGAAGACTCCACCTCTCCCTCCACCTCTCCCTCCACCTCTCCCTCTACCTCTCCCTCCACCTCTCCCTCCATCTCTTCCTCCACCTCCTCCTCCTCTGTCGCCTGGGAAGACTCCACCTCTCCCTCCACCTCCTCCTCTATCGCCTGGGAAGACTCCAACTCTCCCTCCACCTCCTCTGTCGCCTGGGAAGACTCCACCTCTCCCTCCACCTCCTCCTCTGTCGCCTGGGAAGACTCCACCTCTCCCTCCTCCTCTGTCGCCTGGGAAGACTCCACCTCCTCCTCTGTCACCTGGGAAGACTCCACCTCTCCCTCCATCTCCACCTTTTCCTCCACCTCTCCTATCTGAGCACTCAGCGCTGCCTCATCTCCCTGACTTCCTTCCTCCTGGACATCAGTGTCGCTATGTGATATTGGCTGATTCTGCCGCAACTCTGACACCAATTCCTCCTCAGGACTACCCTCTTCTTCTTGGCTATCAAGTGCACTGTAAGCTGCTATGAGCAATTCTGATTTTAGGAAAACTTCTTCAGGTGCCTTCCCCTCCTCATCCTGGTTATCTGTTAGTCTATCTAATGTGAGCTCATCTAACTGAAGCTGTGACATAATTTCCTCCTCAGCTGTACCCTCCTCTTGGCTATCAGTGATGTAATCAACTGTGACCTGATCTTGCTGTGCTTCTGATACCATCATCTCTTCTGTCTCAGTAATACCCTTCTGTAGTTGACCGTTAGTGACTGGATCCACCGTTAGCTCAACTTCCTGCGATTCTGAAACCACTTCTTCCTCCAGAGTCAGTTCTGCTGATTCTTCCTCGGTTCCCTGATCTGTACCAACTAGATCTATAATGTCTTCTTCCTCTGCTGGCTGATCTGTACCAACTAGATCTATAATGTCTTCTTCCTTGGCTGGCTGATCTGTACTAACTAGATCTATAATGTCTTCTTCCTCGGCTGACTGATCTGTACCAACTAGATCTATAAAGTCTTCATCCTCGGTTGGCTGATCTGTACCAACTAAATCTATAATGTCTGATTCGGACATGGATGCTTCTTCTGAGGAGGCCTCGACTACCATGGACACATCCTCATCAGACAGCTGGTCCTCAGAGTCAACTAGGCCTTCTTCATCGAGAGCTCCAGAGACTTCATTTAATTGAGTTGATGCATCTTCCTCTGTTGGATGGCTTGACTCAATGGATTGGTATGTTAGTTTGTGTTCCAGTGACTCAGATGGCTCAACCTGTTCTGTTGATGGCTCTGAGGCCAAAGCTAAAGTTACGGGTTCTTCCTCAGTCACAGCTGTTTCTTTTGTCTGTTCTAAAGGCTCCTCTTCCTCCTCCTCGTTCTCTTCCTCCTGCTGTTCCTCTTCTTCCTCCTCCTCTCCTTCCTCTTCCTCCTCTTCCTCCTCTATTTGCTCACCTGGTTCACTATGGCCCTCAAACACCAGTTTCCTCTCAATCTCTGCCACTGACTCAAATGACTCTGGAATTTCAACAGTAACCGGAGTTGGTTGAGATTCACCTGTTGGCGCTGCCCCCTCCATCTGTCCACGGCGACCCCCTGGGGGGCTCTGTGGCACCCACATTGGGAGTCCCTGCGATCCTATAAATATCTGCCCTACCCTCCCTGGCCCCATTCCAGCTGGCCCAACCCCAATAGGCCCACCCCCAACCTGCCTCACCCTTGTAAAGTTGTGTCCTGGCATAACGCCATACACACCTCCACCACCCCCACCCACACCCTGGGCTGCCAGGCCTAAAACCCCCTGAGGGGGAGCAGCCTCCTTCACCAGGAACGCACCCCTGGGCAAACTGCCCTGAGAAGGTACACCTGGGACCCCAGACCCCACTTGTGGCTCTCCACTTACATTAACCTGCCTTTCCATGTAAATATAGTTACCATCAGGGCTGTGCCCCACTACAGACAGACCACCCAGGCCACCTCTGGGTAGGGAGCCTTGGATCCACCCAGGGCTTCTGGGACTACCCAGCCCCAGCATGGTGGGGCTTCCTGGGCTACTGGGGCTAGTGGAGGTCTCTGATATGACCCTGTTGCCTTGGATGACAAGGCCTCCCAGACTTCCCATGCTTCCAGACACAGGGGGCCCGTTGAGCACTACCATACGCTTTAGGTTGGTGGTAGAGCCGCCATCAGCCAGTACATACTGTATGGGTTGCATCAGGGGCTGCACCACGGGCTGCATGGTGGTGTAGTACATAGGCTGTTGCTGCAGCAGAATCGTCTGGGTAGGGGGCGGTGGGAAAGTGGCGGACTGACTGTTAGAGAAGTTACTAACTCCAGTGGCAGGGGGACTGGTGGGAGGTGTTTGGGAGATATTGACTCTGCTGGTGCTGGTGGACGATGGGTTGATATTGACATTTCTAATGGAAGATTTGGTGATGTTGACATTGCTGGCGGTGACGATGCTCTCTCTTTTGATTTCAGGGTGTTTTGGCTCGAAGATGTGCTCCACCATTCTGGGTTTGGGTTGAGGTTTGGGTTGAGGTTTTGGAGGAGAGCAGATGTCAGCCAGGGTCTTGAACTTTGGCCCCATGTCATTGAGGAACTGGAGGTCGTTGTCAGATTCCAGGAGGCTGCAGCATCCCACCGAGCCCACAGGAGAGCCCTGGCCCTCGTAGTCATACAACAGCATACTGTCCTTCTGTGGAGGGTTCTGAGATGCACATGCCACTTTCTGCATGAGGGGATAAGATAGACTCATTTGACATACCGTGTGCCTTTTTTTGTGATCAGAACTTAGATTGTACATGCTTGAGACCTAATTGTTGTATATGTTGTATGTTAGTGCGTATATGTGGTCCCCAACATATACATGTTGTATATGTTGGGGACCTAAATCAAATGTGGACATAAGACATTTTCAACAGTTTCTGCATTATTGAAATACAGTATTTTCCCTCATAACAAAGATGTTCAACCATTTACCTGTGAGTAGTAGCCATCCAGGAAAGCACATGGGAGTGCCATGTCCTCATAGATGTCTTGTTTGACATGTGAGGTGTGTGTGGCGTATCTGGAATGCATGGTGCTGCTTCCTAGCCCCATACTAGCCTCAAAGCCTCCACCATTCTGGAATCCATAGGTGTAGTCTATCTCCATACCCATGGGCCTGTGGCTCTGCTCCCGACGCAGTGTATGCATGTCCTCACTGGAGACCCCACTGCTCTGACGTATATTGTTTGTAGTATCACGTGAGGATTTTGTGGCAATGTTTGCTGGCTGAATTGATCCTGTTCCTAGTGCAGCCCTTCCATCAGTTACAGTTGTAGGAATACTGAGTAGGGGCACCTCCTACACAACAAAACAAAAACAAATAGACAATCAAACCGACATGTAAATACATCTCAAATAACCATAGGAATGCAACACAATCTTAAAATAACCTATTTTACGTACAATAAAAGTTTGTGGACATTCCTTCAAATTACTGGATTTGGCTATTTCAGCCACACCCGTTGCTGACAGGTGTATAAAATCAAGCACACAGCCATGCAATCTCCATTGACAAGAATTGGCAGTAGAAAAGCCTGTACTGAAGAGCTCAGCGTAGGATGCCACCTCAGTTCATCATATTTCTGCCCTGCTAGAGTTGTAAAGGATGTTATTGTGAAGTGGAAACGTCTAGGAACAACAGTGGCTCAACCGCAAAGTGGTAGACCACACAAGCTCACAGAACAGGACCGCTGAATGTTGAAGTGCATAGCGTGTAAAAACCTTTTTGACACTCATTAACGAGTTCCAAACTGCCTCTGGAAGCAACGTCAGCACAAGAACTGTTTGTTGGGAGCTTAAAATCACCATGCGCAATGACAAGTGTCGGCTGGAGTGGTGTAAAGTTTGCCGCCATTGGACTCTGGAGCAGTGGAAACGTGTTCTCTGGAGTGATGAATCACACTTCACCATCTGGCAGACCGACGGATGAATCTGGGTTTGGTGGATGTCAGGAGAACGTGCCAACTGTAAAGTTTGGTGGAGGAGGGCTATAATTTGGGCCTGTTTTCATGGTTCGGGCTAGGCCCCTTAGTTCCAGTGAAGGGAAATCTTAGCGCTACAGCATACAATTACTGTACATTCTAGACAATTCCTTCCAACTTTGTGGCAACAGTTTGGGGAAGGCCCTTTCCTGTTCAGCATGACAATGCCCCTGTGCACAAAGCGAGGTCCATAAGGAAATGGTTTGTCAAGATCGGTGTGGAAGAACTTGACTTGCCTGGACCTAAACTCCATCGAACACCTTTGGGATGAATTAGAACGCTGACTGCAAGCCAGGTCTAATCACCCAACATCAGTGCCCAACCTCACTAATGCTTGTGGCTGAATGGGAGCAAGTCCCCTCAGCAATGTTCCAACATCTAGTGGAAAGCCTTCCCAGAAGAGTGGAGGCTGTTATAGCAGCAAAGGGGGGGACCAACTCCATATTAATGCACATGATTTTGGAATGAGATGTTCGACGAGCAGTGTATATAGTGGCCATATAGTGTATTAACGTAAAAGCATTGAATATGTATGTCACATACAGTATGTTGATGTTTGTAATTGTGAATATTTTACATATAATAGCTATACATCTCATAACTGACATATAAACTGACAAAATAGTTACAATGTCAATATGGGAACTTGAAGGCATCACCTTATCCTCTCCCTTTCCCTCAGTGTGGTAGGATATGAGGTATTCCTTGGCATCGAACGGCAGGTCAGTGAACTGGTCAGCGAAGGCTCCTCTACACTGACAGAACAGCAGCAGCAGAGGTACCACTGCAAACACAGAGACAAGGAGACACACTTCATTGTGAGTATGAATGTGTGTGTGCGCACGTGTTTTGTCTGTGAACTGACGTGTATTCCTAATAAACTTCTGAGGCATGACTGTGTGTGTGTGAAATATGAGTGTCTTTTGCATAGCCCAACTCACGTAGCAGAACACAGCTGGCTAAGATGAGCAGTCCGATGGCAGGGGTACCAATTTTGGCGTCGGTGGTCTTTTGGCGTGAACTGATAGTCCTGGAGTCACAGTCTTCCCCCTCCAAACAGGTACATACCTCCACCTTGAACACCTGTGGTGCTGGGCAGGACAGGCCCTGCTCGTCTGCTACCGCCACCCTCACCTCATACTCACCCGGCCACAACGCCTCAGTAGATCGCAGGACAGCCGTCGTGCCTAGGATATGTAGGGAGAGGGAGAGAAACAGAGAGGGATACTATGAATCTCCATGAATATGGATGAAATGTTTGACTGCATCATTACAGTGCATATTAACTTCATTTATGTTGGTAAGCTCTTACTTTTATGTAATTTGTTTTAATATAATTTTGGGGTTGAGGGGTTTGAGTGCTAGTGCAAGCAGTTAAGGGGCAGAAACATCATTGTCTAGTTCCTCTTCCTAGTGAGAAACAGTTTGACAATGGACAGTGTATACAGTGCCTTCAGAAAGTATTCATACCCTTGACTTATTCCACATCTTGTTGTTACAGCCTGAATTCAAAATGGATTAAATAATTTTTTCCCACCAATCTACACACAATACCCTACATCGACATAGTGAAAACATGTTTTTAAAATGGATTTAAATGAAATACAGATCTCATTTACATAAGTATTCACACCCCTGAGTAAAATACATGTTAGAATCAACTTTGGCAGCGATTACCACTGAGGCTTTCTGGGTAAGTCTCTTAGAGCGTTGTACACCTGGATTGCACAATATTTGCCCATTTGTTATTTTCAAAGTTCTTCAAGCTCTGTCAAATTGGTTGTTGATAGTGGTGGAAAAAGTACTCTATTGTCATACTTGAGTAAAAGTAAAGATACCTTAATTGAAAATGACTCAATAGTGAAAGTCACCTAGTAAAATACTACTTGAGTAAAAGTCTAAGTACAGTATTTGGTTTGAAATATACTTAAGTATCAAAAGTAAATGTAATTGCTAAAATATACTTATTCCTTATTTTAAGCCAACCAGATGGCACAATTTTATTTATTTATTTATAAATAGCCATAGATTTTCAAGCAGATTGAAGTCAAAACTGTAACTCGGCCACTCAGGAACATTCACTGTCTTCTTAGTATGCAACTTTAATGTAGATTTGGCCTTGTGTTTTAGGTTATTGTCCTGCTGAAAGGTGAGTTCATCTCCCAGTGTATGGAAAGTAAAAAGCCGACTGAACCCGATTTTCCTCTAGTATTTTGCCTGTGCTTAGCTCTATTCCGTTTATTTTTTATCCTGAAAAACTCACAAGTCCCAAACGATTACAAGAATACCCATAACATGATGCAGCCAACACTATGCTTGAAAATATGGAGAGTGGTACTCAGTAATATGTTGTATTGGACGTGCCAAACAACTTTGTTTTCAGGACAAAGATTGAATTGCTTTACCACATTTTTTGCAGTATTACTTTATTGCCTTATTGCAAACAGGATGCATGTTTTGGAATATTTGTCTGTATTCTGTATTTTTATTATTTTCACTCTGAAAATTAGGTTAGTATTGTGGAGCAACTATAATGTTGTTGATCCATCCTCAGTTTTTTTTCTATCAGAGCCATTAAACTCTGTAAATGTTTCAAAGTCACTATTGGCCTCATGGTGAAATCCCTGAGCGGTTTCCTTCCTCTCTGTAAGGAAGGACGCCTGTATCTTTATAGTGACTGGGTGTATTGATTCACTATCCAAAGTGTAATTAATCACTTCACCATGCTCAAAGGCTTATTCAATGTCTGCTTTTTTTTACCCATCTACCAATAGGTGCCCTTCTTTGCGAGGCATTGGAAAACCTCCCTGGTCTTTGTGGTTGAATCTGTGTTTGAAATTCACTGCTTGACTGAGGGACCTTACAGTTAATTGTATATGTGTGGTGCAGAGATAGTCGTTCAGAAATAATGTTAAACAATATTATTGCACATGGAGTGAGTCCATGCAATTTATTATGTCACTTATTAAACACATTTTTACCCCTGAATTTATTTAGGCTTGCCATAACAAATTGGTTGAGTATTTATTGACTCAATACATTTCAGCTTTAAATGTTTAATTCATTTGTACAAATTTAGAAAAACATAATTCCACTTTGACATTATGGGATACTGTATTGTGTGCAGGCCAGTGACAAAAAAATGGCAATTTAATCCATTTTAAATTTAGGCAGTAACACCAAAAAATGTGGAAAAGTCCATGGGTGTGAATACGTTCTGAAAGCACAGTAAATGTTCCTGTACTGTTCTTACCATTGATGTGTTCTATTTCCCATTTGCCACGTGTCCCCTCAGCCACCACGGTGAAGGTGAACGGAGCTCCATTGGGCGAGACATCCTCGTCGAACGCGGTGGCGTTGACCGTATGTTTGCCCGAGCACACGCTCTCATAGGTAGTAGTAAGCATGGGGCAGTGGTCGTTGTAGTCTTGGACCTGGATAGCTATGGTGCCCGTGGCTGTCTTAGAGGGCATATCTGTAAACAATAGATGTTTTCATAGTCAAACTCATATAGACCACAGTTTCAGGCATACTAATGACAAGTCTTATAATGCATTGTAACTGGATCATATTGCATTATACTGTACCTTTCAGCATTGAGTGAAGTGTTACCGCAGGGACAGTACTTTGGCTTGAAAATAATGGTTCCAAAAGGGTTCTTTGGCTGTCCCTATAGGAGAGCCCTTTTTGGTTCCAAGAACAATGCTTTTGGGTTCCATGTTAAACCCTCTGTGGAAAGGATTCTGCATGGTTCTAGATATCACCTTTTGTGTAGCTCTGGGACCTTCATTTTAGTTTACAGTGCCTTCAGAAAGTATTCACATCCCTTTACTTTTTCCACATTTTGTGTTACAAAGTGGGATTAAAATGGATTTAATTGTCATGTTTTGTCGACAATCTACATAAAATACTCTAATGTCAGTAGAAAAATTCGAACATTTGTAAAAGATAAATGAAAAATAAAACACTATACTGTATCTTGATTAGATAAATATTGAACCCCCTGAGTCAATACATGCAGAAATGTTTTGGTTCCCTTCCCCTTGTGCCTTGACACAGTCCTGTCTCGGAGCTCTACGGACAATTCCTTTGACCTCATGGCTTGGTTTATGCTCTGACATGCACTGTCTACTGTTGAAACTTATATAGACAGGTGTGTGCCTTTCCAAATCATGTCCAATCAATTGACTATACCACAGGTGGACTCCAATTAAATTGTAGAAACATCTCAAGGATGATCAATGGCAACAAGATGCACCTGAGCTCAATTTCGAGTCTCATAGAAAAGGGTCTATTTACTTATGTAAATAGGGTATTTCTGTTTATTTTATTTTAATCAATTTGAAAACAAATCTAAACCTGTTTGCTTTGTCATTATCGGGTATTGTGAGTAGATTGCTGAGGATTTTTAAAATTTTATCGAATCCATTTTAGAATAAGGCTGAAACGTAACAAAATGTGGAAAAAGTCAAGGGGTCTGACTACTTTATGAAGGCATTGTATCTATCCATTTTTATTTTCTGGATAAACTCTGATTAGTTTTCAGTTCTGATGGATAGACGTGTTGCTTCATGCTGTTGTTTTTGACAGGCATCTCTCCATCGTCATCACATTTGATTCCCTTAGTTGAGCAATGAGCCTACACCCTGAATAGTTAAGCTGTCTAAAAGGACCTGTCTCTGCTGTGCTTTTTCCAAGATTAATTATCTCCGGCAAATATTTCCACCCGCTCTCATAAACATTGAACTTGTTAAGGGAAGATGAGAGTTGAGCAACACACCCAGATGTATTAGATTAGAAACTCAATGGCAAGGCCCGGGGCCAACAGCACAAGAAGATCATTTTTAATTATGAGAAGTATTTATGACAGTTACTGTTGAGGCTAATTTCTAACAGGCTAACTTTCACATTAATGTAGAAGAATGAAGATGATAGTCAATTTCTGTATTAAGCCCTAGCTAGACGCTAAAGTATCTTACAGTACCTTGGGTAATGACGAGTATCTTGGCAAAGTATGTCCCATTCACCAAGAACTTAGACTCTCGATCTGGCGTCTTGATAAGTCTTATCTCAGCTGTCTTGTCATCGATGGTCACCCAGTTGTCTGGGTCATAGGCTTTGGCATACCTGTAAAATGCAGTAAGGAATATGGATTAATTTTAAGAAGACAACTTACAGATGCATTAAGAGTCTGAATATGTCACTAACTCGATTCCTCATGAAACAAGAACAGAAATTACAAATTTTTTGGCTTTTCACCACTAAATTATTTTAGGCTAACGGTCCTTTGGAGAAAGGATTGTAGACAGATATTTGACATTTGTATCTTAAAGTGTAAATAATTAATTGAAGTTGGAATATTTGTAAAAAGACACTAATGTTTAATCTGTACATGTTACTGTACAAAGCAAAAGTTGGTGTCATATGAATCTTTACCGCTTGCTCTGTAATTGTGTAGTAGTAATTTGATTTCCAAATTACTACTACAGGTAGCCTGTAGTGCTTAGAACGTTGGGCCAGTAACCGGAAGGTTGCTGGATCGAAGGCCACTGGGCAGGTAGCCTAGTGGTTAGAGCGAACCGGAAGGTTGCTGGATCAAATCCTCGAGCTGACAAGGTAAAAATCTGTCATTGTGCCCCTGAACAAGGCAGTTAACCCACTGTTCCCTGGTAGGCCGTCATTGTAAATAAGAATTTGTTCTTAACTGACTTGCCTAGTTAAATAAAGGTTAAATAAAAAAATATACACATTTAAAAACAATTCCTACACACATTTATGAATATTGACAAATATTAACATGAATATTGAAAATATACCATTTTTGATTTTGCAAATGTGTCAATATATTGTTGAACATAATATAATCTACAGGCATATCAAAGTGGGATCTCTGCTATTTTTAGTGTTATGACCTAATTTGTAAGCATTTCTAACAGAGTGAACGTGAAAAGGGTTACAAATGGTCACCCTTTGCTAGTTATTTGCAGGATGTGCAATGATACAAGTAAAAGGGGGGATGTGATTGGGTACACTGCCAACTATGCCTACTTTTCCAATATCTCTGTATAAAATGGGCCATAACGTTAAAACTAACAGTGATCCCACTCTGGAACTTTGATATGCCCATAGAGTATTATGTTAAACAATGTATAGAAACATTTGCCAAATCAAAATGTTATATTTTCAATATTATAAATGTATGTAAGAAATATGTAATTGAAATCAAAATACTACACCAACTTTAGCTTTGTAACACCTACAACATGGAGTCTCAAAGAGGCCCGGGTAAGGCCGAAATGTCACAAAATGTCATATTTAAATGAATTATTTCTCAGTTATGCTTTAAGATGCAAATGTCAAATATATGTCAACAATCTTTCCTCCAAAGGACCCGTCTATAGATTACATTTAGTGAAAATCCTCAAAAACATGGTATTTTTTTGTTTTACTTTTGTGAGGAATCACCCTCTTATGTTTTTGGCATCTTAGCTATTAAATTACTGTTGATCACCAGACTGATAATTTTACCCGTTTATGGTCGTTTCCTTGGTCAGCCCACTAACCTGACGTCCTCAGCAGGCTCCCCTGTATCTCCGTCCACAGCAGGGTACGAGGCGATCACTCCATCCTTCGGCATTTTGTTGGGATCCTCAGAGACAGGCACAAGCTTGGTGCTGGGCTTAAATGCTGGACCTTCCGGCATGTTGTTAACTGCGATCGAAATCGGGTAATTCTTCCCCCCTTTAGGCTTTGGCTTTGGTTTTGGCTTCCCATTGGGATCAGGCTTAACCCCAGGCCCAACTCCTGGTTTAACCCCAGCCCCAACACCTACCCCGGGCCCAGCTCCAGCATCTACGTTCACATCCACCCCTGCATTCACTCCCACATCTCCCCCAACATCCACTCCTACATCAACACCAACTCCAGCCCCTGCTCCAGCACCTGCCCCTGCCCCAGCTCCAGCCCCATCTCCAGTTCCAGCTCCCGGCCCTCCCCCCTCCCCAGCATAAACATCCACATCCATCGCTGCAGCACTCCCTACAACAAGAGGAGCTACGTTCTCAATGACTATTCCAAGTTCTAATTTCTGGACTTCCTCGAAATCTACTGCCTGTGTGGGTTTGAGATGAGGAAAAAATAGAGTAAACTCTTAGACATACTGCATCAATAGGCATCTACAGAACTGAGTTTGACAACTCAAACCATATGTGCAAATAGTCAGATAACATAAGCTCAAAATGTCCAAACAACATTGAGTGAGGTCTCAGAGTCCAGTCATACCTTGATCAGCTTCAGAATGCCTTCGTTGGTGTCTTGGTCCGTCTCGATGGAGAAGAGTCCGTCCTCGTTGCCTTGGGCGATGTGAAAGACGGCCCGCCAGTTATCTGTGTGTTCTAGATCTCTGTCCACTGTTTTGATCCTCATCACAATGACATCAGCAATGTTCTCGTCAACTTTCCCTGCATACTGACAGAACAATGGCAGGGATCAGTCTCAACAAATATACACTATGTTATACAGTATGTTTCTGCCATAGGTAACAGGCTGAGGTCCCTTTATTGTTTAATCCCCCACGTTACAATGGTACAGTACAAATATAAATGACAAGCTATAGTTTGACATCTGATTGTGCTAGCTGAATGGCAGCCAGATACAGTCCTATAGAAAGTCTAGACCCCGTTGACCTTTTTTTCACATTTTGTTGCGTTACAAAGTGGAATTGAAATATATTTAATTTTAATTTGTCATTGATCTAAACAAAATACTCATGTCAAACTGAAAACAAAATTCTACAAATGTAATACAAATGTAATAACTAAAATATAGTCGGTGCATAAGTATTCACCCCCTTTGTTTAGGCAAGCCTAAATGAGTTCAGAAGTAAAATTTGCAGTGGTGTAAAGTACTTAAGTAGAAATTCTTGAAAGTACTACTTAAGTAGTTTTTTGGGGGTATCTGTACTTTACTTTACTATTTATATTTTTTACAACTTTTACTTCACTACATTCCTAATGAAAATATTGTACTTTATACATTTTCCCTGACAACCCAGAGTACTCGTTACATTTTGAATGCTTACCAGGACAGGAAAATTGTCAAATTCACACGTTTATCAAGAGAACACGTGATCATCCCTACTGCCTCTGGGCAGGTGGATTCACTAAACACAAATGCATCTTTTGTAAATAATATCAGAGTGTTGTAGTGTGCCCCTGGCTGTCTGTAAATAATATCAGAGTGTTGTAGTGTGCCCCTAGCTGTCTGTAAATAATATCAGAGTGTTGTAGTGTGCCCCTGGCTGTCTGTAAATAATATCAGAGTGTTGTAGTGTGCCCCTGGCTGTCTGTAAATAATATCAGAGTGTTGTAGTGTGCCCCTGGCTGTCTGTAAATAATATCAGAGTGTTGGAGTGTGCCCCTGGCTGTCTGTAAATAATATCAGAGTGTTGTAGTGTGCCCCTGGCTATCTGTAAATAATATCAGAGTGTTGTAGTGTGCCCCTGGCTGTCTGTAAATAATATCAGAGTGTTGTAATGTGCCTCTGGCTGTCTGTAAATAATATCAGAGTGTTGTAGTGTGCCCCTGGCTGTCTGTAAATAATATCAGAGTGTTGTAGTGTGCCCCTGGCTGTCTGTAAATAATATCAGAGTGTTGTAGTGTGCCCCTAGCTGTCTGTAAATAATATCAGAGTGTTGTAGTGTGCCCCTGGCTGTCTGTAAATAATATCAGAGTGTTGTAGTGTGCCCGTGGCTGTCTGTAAATAATATCAGAGTGTTGTAGTGTGCCCCTGGCTGTCTGTAAATAATATCAGAGTGTTGTAGTGTGCCCCTAGCTGTCTGTAAATAATATCAGAGTGTTGTAGTGTGCCCCTGGCTGTCTGTCAATTTTTAAAACAAGAAAATGGTGCCATCTGCTTTGGTTAATATAAGGAATTTTAAATTATTTATACTTTTACTTTTGATCCTTAAATATATTTTAGCAATTCCATTTACTTTTGATACTTAAGTATATTTAAAACCAAATACTTTTAGACTTTTACTCAAGTAGTATTTTATTGGCTGACTTTCACTTTTACTTGAGTAACTTTCTAGAAACGTGTCTATACTTTTACTCAAGTATGATAATTGGGGGCCTCCCGGGTGGCGCAGTGGTCTAGGGCGCCACCAGAGTCTCTGGGTTCGCGCCCAGGCTCTGTCGCAGCCGGCCGCGACCAGGAGGTCCGTGGGGCGACGCACAATTGGGCTAGCGTCGTCCGGGTTAGGGTGGGTTTGGCCGGTAGGGATATCCTTGTCTCATCGCGCTCCAGCGACTCCTGTGGCGGGCCGGGCGCAGTGCGCGCTAACCAAGGGGGCCAGGTGCACGGTGTTTCCTCCGACACATTGGTGCGGCTGGCTTCCGGGTTGGAGGCGCGCTGTGTTAAAGAAGCAGTGCGGCTAGGTTGGGTTGTGCTTCGGAGGACGCATGGCTTTCGACCTTCGTCTCTCCCGAGCCCGTACGGGAGTTGTAGCGATGAGACAAGATAGTAATTACTAGCGATTGAATACCACGAAAATTGGGGAGAAAAAAAAAAAAAAAAAAAAAGTATGATAATTGGGTACTTTTTCCACCACTGAAAAATTTGGCTTAACAAATCACATAACTTACATGGACGCACTCTGTGTGAAATAATAGGAGTTGACATGATTTTTGAATGACTACCCCGTCCTCTCTCCCCCATATATGTAAGGTCCCTCAGTCAAGTATTGAATTTCAAGCACAGATTCAACTACGAAGACCAGGGAGATTTCCGAAAGCCTCATAAAGAAGGGCAGTGATTGATAGATGGGTAACAATAACAAATCAGACATTGAATATATGTTTAAGCATGGTCAAGTTAATAATGATACTGTGTATAATCTATTAAACCACCCAGACACACCAAAGATGCAGTCATCCCTCTAAACTGAGCTGCAAGACAGGAAGGAAACTGCTTAGGGATGTCAGGCCATTGGTGATTTTAAAACAGCTACAGAGTTCAATGGCTGAGATGGGAGAAAACTGATGAATGGATCAACAACATTGTAGTGACCACAATAATTACCTAAATGACAGAGTGAAGAAGAATACAAAATACAAATATTCCAAAACATGCATCTGTATGCAACAAGACACTAAAGTAATAATACAAAAAAAATAAAAAATGCAAAGCCTTATGTTTGATGCAAATCCAACACAACACATCACTGAGTAACTGCCTCCTTATTTTCAAGCATGGTGGTGGCTGCATCATGGTATGGGTATGCTTGACATCTGGAGAGTTTTTCAGGATGAAATGTAATGGAGCTAAGCACAGGTAAAATCCTAGAGGAAAGCCTACTTTAGTCTGCTTTACACCAGACACTGGGAGAGGAATTCACCTTCAGCAGAACAATAACCTAGCCAAATCTACACGGGAATTGCTTACCAAGAAGACAGAAAGTTCCTTAGTGGCCAAGTTACATTTTTGACTTATCTGCTTGAAAATCTATGGCAAGACATGAAAGTGTACCATATTGCACAATACAGGTTGCAACACTCTTATAAGACTTACCCAAGAAAACGCACAGCTGTAATCACTGCCAATGGTGTTTCTATCATGTATTGACTCATTGTGGTGAATACTTAGGTAATCAAAATATATTAGTTTTATTTTCCATTAATCTAAAAAAAAAAATAGTTTTCTTCCACTATTGACATGTATTTTGTGTAGATTGTAGACAAAAAAAATACAAATAAATCAATTTTAATCCCACTTTGTAACGCAACAAAATATTTTTAGAAGTTCAAGGGGGTGTAGACTTTCTATAGGCACTGTATGTATTTGAAGGATAACCTCAGTAAAATGAGAAAATGTATTATAAACATGTATTATTATTCATTAATATCATTCCCAGATTGTGACCCACTGGCATGGAAAACACAGTGTGTAAAAAAATCTCAGGAAAGGTTGAAACCTAGGCTGTATCTTTTACCTGCCCCTTCTCCAGTGTGGGGATGTTGTCATTGATGTCCAGGACCTTTATTTCCACAGTTCCTGTTCCCGTGTTGCCTCCAGCTGCCCCGCCCATATCTGCCCCTTGGATGATTATAGTGTACGAATCGTGAGTCTAGAAAAGATAGAGCAAAGAGACTTTTATATACTGGTATTTCACATCAGACCTTGGTTCACTTCGTATTTTAGCTGCTTTTGATTGAGCTTGCCTGGTATACACTTGACTCTTCTGACTACCAAATAGTCTGAAAATACCATACAGACCACAGGAGGTTTATGGCACCTTAATTAGGGAGAACGAGCTCGTGGTAATGACTGGAGTGTCATCAGTGGAATGGTATCAAATACATCAAACATGGTTTCCAGATGCCATTCCATTTGCTCCGTTCCGGCCATTATTATGAGCCGTTCTCCCCTCAGCAGCCTCCACTGATACAGACAGTTTGTAGGGCTGTCAAGGCCTCATCAAGTGTACCTCTCTGTCCAGTGTGGCATCCTTGACGAAGAGTTTCCCTGTATTTTCATCGATGGCGAACATGGCTCCGGACCCTGCTGGTTTCTGGCTGAGGATCTTGTAATGGATCTTAGAGTTGATGCTCCCCTCCTGATCGTCATCTTTCCCAATGATCTGCATGATTTCTGTGCCTGATGTTTCACAGGGCAGGGGGCAATGGGAGAGGACATTGTGAGACATGTTATTCCAAAGGCAAGAGGCAGCCTCTATGTGTTTCTGGATTTGTTAAACAGTGTGTGGTACATCGGATGATGTCCAATCTGATTGTGCAGCACCAATGAGAAGAGGGTATCTGTCTTATGAGGGCATTTGGCGGCACGTAGTCTAGCAGTTTGAGTGTTGGGCTAGTAACTGAAAGGTTGCTGGTTCAAATACCCGAGCCGACAAGGTGTAAAATGTCAATGTGCTCTTGAGCAAGGCACTTAACTATAATCTTCTCCAGGGGTGCTGTACTACTATGGCTGACCCTGTAAAACAACACATTTCACTGCACTTATCAGGTGTATGTGACAATTAAAAAAATGTCATGTACCTGCTTTACTGGACTCTGCGATGGATCCAGAGTGCAGCTCAAAGTAAGGTGAGTTATCGTTCAGATCAACGACATGAATCTGCAGAGGAATATTTGCTTCCGCCAAGGTCCCGTTTCTGTACCTGGCCACTCCAGTCAACTGGGACGGGGAAAAAAAATACAAAATATATATATGGGTTATATTGTTTCAGTTACATATTAACAAACACCTTATAAGCTGCAGTCATAACTGTCATCTAATTCTTATAGATGACAACTTTATAACGTCAAGGAGACTCACGTTGTACATGGGGCATTTCTCCCGGTCCAGGATGCCAGTGATGCGTACAAAGCCATTCTCGGGGTTGACAATAAAGAGGTTAAAGGGGGGTTTGTCAGCCCCCTTCCCTGCCAGGTAATACTCCACCTTCGCCTCTTTGTCCTTATCAGAGCGGATCTGAACAAACAAATTACATTCAAACATAGGGAAACAGAGACAAAGGGATAATCATACCTGAATATAACTTGTGGAGTTCCTCAATGATCCATACATTTAAAAATGTACATTAATGATGTTCTGTTTCTATTATGGCCTGACGTCTTAAAAACATGTTTGTTACATGCCTAAATTAATTATTTCTAATGACATGTATTTCATCTAATTATATGTATCTATGTTGTCAGTATAGTTGTTTATCATGGGTTAAAATTACATAGGACTCAAACCACTTCTGCCAGGTTGGAGTGACTCACAATTTAAGGATTATGCCCAACTGCTTATTTGCATCCAAATAAGCATCACAACAATCAACTTCTATGTCTCTCTAGATGAAACAGGCTGGTAACCTGAATCTCTGCCTCTTTTTCTCACATGAACCAAGTGAACACAATGCCAAGACTTCTGCTCATCAGCCTTGCCTACCAATGCCATTCTGGCAGCCATGTGTTAGAACCCTGATCCTGGTTTCATTCCGCCAAGCCTTTAGTTTCTCATGCCATCCACAGAACAGACCTGAGTTTTAAATAGTGGTTGTATTCTTTCAAAGATTTTATTGAGCCTGCCTGGGGTGCCAGACGGGTGGGGTTAGTTTGCACTTTTGGGACTATTAAATTGATTCCATTGTGCCAGCCAGGCAAGTAGAATCAAGTACAGCTAAAAAAAAAAAATCTGCTGGGGTGAACAGTGGCGCAGTTTTACTTTATGCGGATTTCAGCTTATTTCAGTAGTCATTATGATTAGTCAGGTTTTGCTTGGTGTCTTAGTTTAGCAGACCTTGGCAATGTACTCTCTTTGTGTGTAGTCGGTATTCTCGTAGATTTTGGCAGGAGGCAGGATCCATTCTCTCTTCTGTCTCCTGAGATTCTTTCTTCGCATCTCTGCTTCTGCATCAGCACTGATAACCTGGAATATCAAAAGAGCACATTCAGAGTTACAGGTAATCTTATCCAGTTAACGTCTGTGTACACTATAAAAAAAGAAGAAGAGTTGATTCAACATACAATTGTAAGGCAACCAGCTGCAATAGAATTGTGAGTTTGCTGAACATTTTGGACTATATAGCTGAACCAACATATATTCTCAAGTTTAATTGTATGTTCACTCAACTTTTGAATTTTAGATACAGTGAACATACAAGTAAACTTTAGAATTTATTCTACCTTATTTGCGTATTTCACAGTGTAATATCAAACTCTATATGACAATACATTACATATATCATGTGACCTTTCTTTGAGGGCCTAGTTTTACACCCTGCGCAGTGGTCTGTTTACAGGCTGCATTAAGCCTGCAGGTAGTGATGTTATGTTTGATACCGGAGTTCTGAGGCATGTGTTGCAAAATGTGAGATCTCACTGATTTCGCAGTGGTTCCGGTTCTTTCATCAATTCCAAACTGCTTTCAAACACCGACCTCTACTGGACACAGTACTTACAAATACACTATATACAAAAGTATGTGGACACCCCTTCAAAGTAGTGGATAAGGTTATTCAGCCACACTCGTTGCTGACAAGTGTATAAAATAGAGCACAATGCCATGCAATCTTCATAGACAAACATTGGCAGTAGAATGGCCTGACTAAAGATCTCAGTGACTTTTAATGTAGCACCGTCATAGGATGCTACCTTTCCAACAAGTCAGTTTGTCAAATGTCTGCCCTGCTAGAGCTGCCCCGGTCAACTGTAAGTGCTGTTATTGTGAAGTAGAAACGTCTAGGAGCAAAACATTTTTTTTGTTCTCGGTTGCAACACTCACTATCGAGTTCCAAACTACCTCTGGATGCAACGTTAGCACAATAACTGTTCGTCAGGAGCTTCATGAAATTGGTTTCCATGGCCAATCAGCTGCACACAGGCCTAAGATCACCATGTGCAATTCCAAGCATCGACTGGGGTGTTGTAAAGTTTGCTGCCATTGGTCTCTGGAGCAGTGGAAACATGTTCTCTAGAGTGATGAATCACTCTTCACCATCTGGCAGTCCGGCGGACAAATCTGGATTTTGCGGATGCCAGGAGAACACTACCTGCCCCAATGCATAATGCCAACAGTAAAGCTTGGTGGAGGAGGAATAATGGTCTGGGCTGTATTTCATGGTTTGGACTAGGCCCTTTAGTTCCAGTGAAGGGAAATCTTAACTCTACAGCATACAATGACATTCTAGATGATTCGTGCTGCCAACTTTGTGGTAAAATTTTTGGGAAGGCCCTTTTCTGTTTGTTTCAGCATGACAATGACCCCATTCAGAAAGCGAGATCCATACAGAAATGGTTTGTCGACATCGCTATGGAAGAACTTGACTGGCCTGAAAAGAGCCCTGACATCAACCCCTTCAAACACCTTCAGGATTAATTGGAACACTGACTATGAGCCAGGCCTAATCGTCCAACATCAGTGCCCGACCTAACTAATGCTTTTGTTGCTAAATGAAAGCAAGTTCCAACATCTAGTGGAAAGCCTTCCCAGAAGACTGGAGGTTGTTATAGCAGCAAAGGGGGGACCAACTCCATGTTAATGACCATGATTTTGAAATGAGATGTTCGACGAGCAGGTGTTCACATATTTTTGGTTGTGTAGTTAGGATGTTGGACATGTAGTTTCACCTGACTGATAGCTTAGCAGGTAAAGTATGGAACTATGGAACATTCAGGGTATGAGGTTTGAATCCTGTTAAAGTTACAATATTTAGATGTTGTTTTTAATGTTGTTCAAATAATTAACTGTAGTGAATGGGTGGAGAAGCATAGGGCAAAGTTCTATTAACCAATTAAATTAAATCCCCCTAAATGATAGGCTATTATAGACTGGAAATAAATATTGTTTCATGCATTTGCCTATTTTCATATATAATAAGAGTTCTGATATTCTCCATATAGGCCTCCCAGAGTCCCTTATATTTCAAAAGGTCTCAAGCTAGGCTATATGATAACACGGGTAATAGGTCGGTTGTTGTAGCCTATTAATTGCGAGACACATCAGAGCATAAATCATAATAATATAACTCGTTTTTTTGTTTCACTGGACTGATGGTCTTGTCTCAGCTGAATGATGGAGATTGTGCGAGTAGAAGTTGAGAAGCGTGTTTCATGATTTCTAAAAGTGTTGAATAAAAACGCTGTTGTAGTGCTGATCATTGTCTTTAAGGCCCTCAATGCAATCAGTGATTGATATTGTAATGAAACAGCCGGGAGCAGGTCTCGAACACTCGACCTTCTAGCCCGAGGTCTGGCGCGCTATGACTGTTCCGCAAAAGTATGCTCGTGCTGCAGAGTCTATTTCCGAGCTTATAAACCCAGGGTCGTTACACTATAAAGGGGGACTGAAGGCTCTTCATGGCAAAATCACTGATGTCAAATAACTTGGCAAATGCTCCAACACCCTCTTATATACTCGATCTCTTGAAAAAATTTAACAGTGAGCTTTGTTCGGCCATTTTACTTGTTTTTTGCTAACAAAGTTGGCTAGTGAGTCTTAGTTCGCTAGCTAACGGTGAGAAGCCGTGTGTGCGATAGCTACTGTTTACTGCACATGGTATCAGTGCGAAGTGACACATGCCAGAACGCGCCCATTATTTTGAAAGTGATAATCTCCTTGTATTTTTTGTTTTTTTACATATTCCTTTTATAGTCCCCCGCGGTAAATAATCAAGCATAATTCAAATTCATTACATAGGCTTACATTAAATAAAATCTAGTGCTGTACATAAACTATATGTAAGATGTCCTTGAGTGTCCTGAAAGGCATCTGCCAAATAAAATGTATTATTATAATGGTCAATACTGTATATATCCCTTTCGTTTCCCACCCCCTCCCTACTGCTTGCTATGAATTCCATCTGATGGTGTATGCATGTTTAGGCTTGGACTGAAATACAGTAGGTGCCGATACTCATTTTGGGTAGCATATTTAGGTGCAGGAACTCTGTTATTTTGAGCTAATACTCTATTCATAGGTTGTGTAACGGATGTGAAATGGCTAGCTAGTTAGCGGGTACGCGCTAGTAGCATTTCAATCAGTTACGTCACTTGCTCTGAGACTTTAAGTAGGGTTGCCCCTTGCTTTGCAAGGGCCGCGGCTTTTGTGGAGCGATGGGTAACGACGCTTCGTGGTTGACTGTTGTTGATGTGTGCAGAGGGTCCCTGGTTCGCGCCCGTGTCGGGGCGAGGGGACGACGTAAAGTTATACTGTTACATTGATGCTGTTGACCCGGATCACTGGTTGCTGCGGAAAAGGAGGAGGTTGAAAGGGGGGTGAGTGTAACGGATGTGAAATGGCTAGCTAGTTAGCGGGTACGCGCTAGTAGCATTTCAATCAGTTACGTCACTTGCTCTGAGACTTAAGTAGTGTTGACCCTTGCTCTGCAAGAACCGTGGCCTTTGTGGAGCGATGGGTAACGATGCTTCGTGGGCGACCGTTGTTGATGTGTGCAGAAGGTCCCTGGGACGACGTAAAGTTATACTGTTACAGTTGCACCTTCGTCACTCGGTCGCATCATGCCATTGTTATGAACGTTCTCAAGCTCTCTATCGGCGGCACCATAGTGGTGCCCTAAAGTGGTGATAAACCCAGTCATTCAGGACAGAGGCTAACTACTGTTTAGTCTAAATTAAACTATAGTGCCTGGAAATGCGTTGACGTTGCTAAAGTGAAGTAGTCAAATATTTAGTAGGAAACAACTTTGCCAGCATTATCATGTCGTCAAATGTACTTTAGACAGATGGCAATGTTATTAGCCAGCAAAGTTCGTCAGAAATAGCTAGCAATGCTAATGTTAGCTAGCTAAACATCTGGTGGCCTCCCCTCAATTTTAGCTAGATAGCTAACGTTATACTGCATCTAAAGTCATTCTGGTGACAACAACATTTTTTGCCTCCTTTTTTGTTGTTGCCTCATTGTATTTCCAAGCCACAGTAATGCAGTTTTGATTAAATCTTTATCAGCGCTCATTGACGATGCATTGAGTAGAATGCTCAGTCGGCCATCAGTCCAAAACGCACGTTCAAAACAATATTGTGACTAAACATGCAACCCATGAATAGGAGGTGCAGGAACTAAAGCAGAAGAACATACATTTGTAAGTTTACTCAACAAGCTTGATCAAAAAAGCTACATTTCTTGTACTTCCGAAGTCCACCCAACTCGCTGATTTAAGAAATTGGTTAAGTAGGCTTTTTTATAGTGTAGCCTCACATTATGTAATTTTATGTGTTCACTTCAGTGGTCCTCAACGTGCAAAAGAGCATCTCATTTCAAATTGTTATGCAATTATGTTTTCTTATAAACTAGAATTTCAACCATACACCCTATACAATTTAGTGCAGAAGAACTCCAATGCAGGCTTCCTGCCCTGAATAGTGCATAATATCATGCCACACTGAGTGTACAAAACATTAGGAACACCTGCTCTTTCTTTGATATAGACTGACCAGGAGAAAGCTGGGATCCCTTATTGATGTCCTACTGGCTATGTCACCCATATGTAATGCGCTATATTTCATATACTGTAGAACACCTGCAGAGAGTCCTGAATTATGGGATATCTATGGTGTCACCACTGGAGAGTTATGGAGACAGACACTGGTTAAATAAAATAAAAAGGTTAAATAAAATTTAAAAAACTACTGCAAAGGCCAATTGTTCAACAGAGTGAGCAGCTGTTTCTTTGGCAACCACCATCCACTTACTTGTACATTATGTACTCAGACTATACACTGAACCTCTCAGGCCATGTTGTTATACAACAGGTTATCTGACTAGTTTCCCACAAGGAATAGAAAATAGAGCACCATAACATACTTCTCTGCAACATAGGAATGATCTTGACGACAACATTCTTCAAGGAAAATGTTCGCCCATTGTTGTCTTTGTCGATTTCATTTGATTATAGGGCTTCCTCAGGCAGTTTTACTAAGCCTTTGATAACACTTTATTTTACGGTACTGTTTCCACTGATATTTAAGTCGCAGGAAAGTGTGTGGTGTCAATAAGTACTTCCTTAAACATACAATCATTCAACTCAATTGGTTATCACCTACACTTTAATACCAAACACTGCATAGTGAGGATTTTTTTATGAATCCCAAAGAATCAAACAAGTGAGCCATATGTTATTGTTGTATGATTAGTACTGATGTGATGTCCACGTAAACATCTGGAATGTTTTGTTCTGAAAATGAAAGTGCAACTTTGTCATCCTCTAACAATGACAATCATCATTGAGATGCCTAACCAGACAAGAAACATTTAGAGAGAGAGCAAGAGCCAGGGAGAGAAAAAGAGAAAGAGAGAGAGAGGGAAATGTGGAGGGAGGGAGAGAGAACAAGAGAGAGAGAGATGGAAATAGAGAGGGAGGGAGAGAGAACAAGAGAGAGAGAGATGGAAATAGAGAGGGAGGGAGGGAGAACGAGAGAGGGAAATATGGAGGGAGAGAGAACGAGAGAGATGGAGAGAGAACAAAAGAGAGAGATGGAGAGAGAACAAAAGAGAGAGATGGAGAGAGAGTGAGAACAAGAGAGAGAGAGGGAGAGAGAAAGATAACATGAGAAAGAGACAGTGAGACGGAAATTGAGAGAGAGAGAGAGAGAGAGACTGTTGGCACAGAAATAAGGCGGACTATGGCTACAGACGGGTTGCGTCTGTTTTCTGTCTGATCAGATAAAGATATACTCTCATCCATCACACCATATACAAAAGATGTGATAGGTCTGCACTCAAACATATATTGCATAAAGCTTACTTTCTTTTAAAATTTAGTTTTCACTGCATCAGGGATAGTGTAACTTACACAGACATTTCAGTTTTGCAGCCTTCTTCAGTGTGTAGGTACAACACCTTGTATATAGATAGACCAGAGAAGCCACATCCCTGATTGTCAGATGAGTGGCAACCCCAATTAGAAGCACCTGCTGCTCATCGGTTGATCACCTGTGTTCCCTACAAATGCTGCTTTGAATTAAAAAGATTTGTACCTGCACGCTGAAAAGTCTGCAATGCCTAAACATCTGTGTATGCTATCCCTGATGTAGTGAAACAAATATTAAGTAAGCTTTATGTTACATCTTTTTGAGTGTGGACCGATTAGACATTTTGTTAGTCTAAATTTATGAGTTTTACGCACCAGCCAAGCTTCTGGGAGAGCGCAAAGGTCCCCTTTTGATTGTATGGCAGGGTTCCTCAACTGGCGTCAAGCGGGCTAAAATTGCCCCTTGGGTGATTTTATTTACCCCCCAAGTGTTCTTAGCAAATTGTTTTAATATTTTTTAATGTTGGACTGTAAAAACACCAGATTTTTTCAAATGTATTTTGGAAATCTGTATCAAAGTATTCCCACGCATAATGAGAGATATATGTTATCGTATACAAATGTAAGCAAGGTTTGAAATTAAGTCAATTTGCAGACCTTCCGCTCAATAAAAAAATCTGCCAGCGGCTGAATCTAGTTGATGATTCCTGGTGTATGGTATGTATTCTATAGCCTATATGCTGTGTTTGAACATGTATATAATGCATGTCCTGGATTGTGGCCTGTCTCCCTTTCTAGAGAGGAACATTTTGTCCCCTATAGCGTCCACACCTCTCTGTTAGCTGGGGAGAAAGTTAGAGCGTCGATCACAGGGGTTTATTGCTTGAGGGAAATAGATCTGTCTTTTCCTGCCTTTACATTTTAATTTTGTACAAAGCAAATGACAATCATACTGTATGTTTTCAACCTGAGGCACATGAGACTACATGAACAGTACATGGTGTTGCAATGAGGCGGTATTGGGCCAGTAACTTGAAGGATGCTAGTTTGAATCCCTGACCCAGTAAATTGGGAAAATCTAAAGTTCTGCCCTTGAGCAAGGCATTTAACCTTCAACAACTGCTCCCCAGGAGCCAATGGTGTTGATTAAGGAGGCCCCCCGCACCTCTCTGATTCAGAGGGGTTGGGTTAAATGTGGAAGACGCATTTTGTTTGAATGCATTCAGTTGTGCAACTGACTAGGTATCCCCTTTCCCAACAAGTGTGTGTATGTTCTGTTGATTTTTAGTGACCTATATTATTTGCATTGCATGTCAAACAAAAGTATCTCTGTTGGAAGTACTTTACAGGTATGTGAATGAGCGTTGCATTTTTCAGCTTCTCCCTCTCTCTCTGTTTTGGATTGTGCTGTTCCTGGAATGGGTTAAGGTCGGTTGAGAGGCACCTGGAACAAGTTATGATTTTAATTGTGCCCATGGGGCTTTTCTTGCTTTTTTTTCTCATGTTTACCTGTATACAATGAGTGTACAAAACATTAGGACCACCTGCTCTTTCCATGGCATAGACTGGCCAGGTGAATCCAGATGAGAGCTATGATCCCTTACTGATGTCCCACTGGCTATGTCAGCCATATGTAAATGCACTATATTTCATATAGAACACCTGCAGAGAGTCCTGAATTATGGGATCTGGGTTATGGGTTCCATACCTTCCCGGGGTGTAATGGAGACAGACACTGTGTACCTACTGCAAAGGCTGATATTTCAACAGAGTGAGCTGCTGTTTCTTTGCAACTACCATCCACTTACTTGTACTTTATGTACTCAGACTATACACTGAACCCCTCAGGCCATGTTGTTATACAACAGGTTATCTGACAAGGTCACCTGATAAATCCACTTCAATCAGTGTAGATGAAGGGGAGGAGACACATTTAGGAAGGATGTTTAAGCCTAGAGACAATTGAGATATGGAAAGGCGCACCGGTTTGAGTGTGTCAAGAACTGCAACGCTTCTGGGTTTTTATCCCTCAACAGTTTCCTGTGTGTATCAAGAATGGTCGACCACCCAAAGGACATACAGCCAACTTCACACAATTGTGGGAAGCATTGGAGTCAACATGGGCCAGCATCCCTGTGGAACGCTTTCGAAACATTGTAGAGTCCATGCCCAGACGAATTGAGGCTGTTCTGAGGGCAAAGCTCAATATTAGGAAGGTGTTCCTAATGTTTTGTACACTCAGTGTAAACAGCACTTATAAGATTACAATGGTTAATGGGTTAAGGCAATAATAAAGACCAAGATGCAACAAAGACCAAAGTAAAATACAACTTAGCCTCTTTATGACTCACAACACACAGCACTGACTAGAAGAATGAAACCACACTGAAGAATCATGCATAGTATATTGTTTCACTGCATAAATCACTCATAATGATGGTCATTGTGCTTGTCTGCATGGAATGAATGGGCTTCTTCAATAACTTGTTGTCAACATAATTGCACAAGTAACTTTGGAATTAGAAAAAGAGAATGTTCTTTGACACTAATTTCTTACAGCTATAGAGCAGGGGTCATCAACTACATTCAGCCGCGGGACAATTTTTTCCTGAGCGGATGGTCGGGAGGGCCGGAACATAATTATACATTATTTCTAATCTGCAAATTGATGCAAGAAGCCCAAACAGATATAATGTTTGACTAAAACATAATCACTTCAAACCTTGCTTACATTTGTTTACAATCACGTGTCTCTCTATTATGTGTGAGAATACTTGGGAACAGATTTCATAAATTAAAATCACTTGGAGCTGATTTCCGTGATGTTTTCAGTCTTTTGTGTCACAAAAAAATGGTTTCCTTTAGTATTTTTTTTTTTTTTTTAAAGATTGGGGGGCCAAATAAAACCACCCACGGGCCGCCAGTTGGGGAACCCTGCTAAAGAGGCATCAACAGTGTTTAAAGTTGTGCTTCCAGCTTTGCGGCACAAGAGCAAATAGGTGTTTTTATAAAGCACATTTAATAAGGCACATGCCTAATTAAGACTAATACAAGATAGCAGATTGCAATCAAATGACCTAACCTGAAGCATAAAATATCTACTTGCAACAACAGGCTCTCCTTCAACATTTTATATTGACATTTCAATATAAATTATAATATTTCAATAAAGCGACAGGGGTACTCACCAGTGCCACGATCAGCAGAAGCAGCAGGCAGACTCCTGCATGCCTGACCCTAGCCCTAGCCATGACAGTGTTATAGAGTCTGCACCATACAGACAGTTAATGTACAGTACAGTCCCCCTCTCTCTTTAGTCTTACTCTCTCCCTCAGAATGTAGAATTTAGGCTTGAGAATTCATGAGGGGGGTGTTAAATATGAAGGGAGGGAGGTGTCTTATGTACTTTCTCCTCAGGGACACTGGACACCTACAGCATGTCCTATATCAACAACCATTACCCCCCCCCCCCCCCCCCACCACACCTCCCCCCATCCTGACCACACCCCTCTCTGCCACACCCTCCCATATCCACTCTCACACTCTTTTATTTCTCTCTTCCATTCTCCCTCCCTCTCTCTCTATAAGCTGACTCCCCTTACCCCTTCTCCCCCTCTCTTCCCCTGGGTGAATATTTTTGAAAGGTGTGTTCCTGTGTGGTGCTGACACAGGGAGCTGGCAGGCTGGTATACTTTATAGTACCTTCCAGCCAGGGCGGTCGCAGTAACATTGTTAAACTGGCTCTGCCTGTCTTAGGTTGTGACCCAGATGGCACCTTATTCCCTATATAGTGCATTACTTTTGATCTGAGCCGTATGGGCCCTGGTCATAAGTAGTGCACTACATAGGAAGAAAGGTGCACTTTGTGACACAGACTCACTCTCAGTTGATAAAACATGAACAAAGGAAAACAGAGTCATCAACGTCAGCTTGTCTGATAAGCCAGCTCTGAATTACAGCTTGGCTCAGTCCCAAACTGCACCCTATTCCCTATAAAGTGCTCTACTTTTGATGGACCCTGGTAAAATGTAGTACACTATATAGGGAATAGTTTGCCATTTAGGACACATACCTGTCTTGGGTCTGATGGGGTTGTTGTATAAAAACCAGTGAGAATTAGTAGAGCGTTATTTGCAGCATGTGTGGAATTATTCAAACCCTAGTACCATATGAAAAAAAAGTTGATTACTGGGGGAAGTATGGTTGCCAAGCACGTATGACTGCTTATAATGTTGAGGGAAAGTTATTTTGGGGGTAAATATTTTGAAATAGGTGTAGAAATACAATGACCATACCTGTGAAATGTTTTTATTTTGTTTAACAAGTCACATAATAAGTTGCATGGACTCACTCTGTGTGTTTAACATATATTTTTTAAGACTACCTCATCCCTGTACCTCACACATACATTTATCTGTAAGGTCCCGCAGTTGAACAGTGCATTTCAAACAAAGATTCAACCAGAAAGACCAGGGATGATTCCAAATACCTCACAAAGATGGGCACCTATTAGTAGATGGGTAAATATGTAAAAAAACAGACATTGAATATCCCTTTGAGCATGGTGAAGTTATTAATTACACTTTGGATGGTGTATCATCAATACACCCAGTCACTACAAAGACACAGGTGTCCTTCCCTAACTCAGTTGCCGGAAAGGAAGGAAACCGCTCAGTGATTTCACCATGAGGCCAATGGTGACTTTAAAACAGTTACAGAGTTTAATGGCTGTGATAGGAGAAAACTGAGGATGGAGCAACAACATTGGAGTTACTCCACAATACTAACCCAAATGACATAGTGAAAAGATGGAAGCCTGTACAGAATTAAAATATTCCAAAACATGCATCCTGTTTGCAATAAGGCACTAAAGTAAAACAGCAAAAATTGTTGCAAAAAAATGAACTTTATGTCTTGAATACAAAAGGGTTATGTTTGGGGGCAAATCCAACACAACACATCCCTGAGTACATGGTGGTGACTGCATCATGTTATGGATATGCTTGTCATCGGCAAGGACTAGGGAGTTTATTTAGTGGAATAAAAATAAACAGAATAGAGCTAAGCACAAGCAAAACCCTAAAGGAAAAGTCTGCTTTCCAACAGACACTGGGAGACAAATTCACCTTTCAGCAGGACAATTAGCTAAATCTATTGCAAGTCTTGAAAATGGCTGTCTCACAATAATGAACAACAAACTTGATAGAGCTTGAAGAATTTTTTCAAGAATGATGTGTAAATATTGTACAATCCAAGTATGCAAAGCTCTTAGAGACTTACCCAGAAAGATTCACAAATGTAATCGCTGCCAAAGTTAATTATAACATGTATTGACTCAGGGGTGTGAATACTTATGTAAATTAGATATTTTTGTATTTCATTTTCAGTAAGTTTTCACTTTGTGATTATGTGGTATTGTGCGTACATCGGTGAGAAAAAATGCTTAAACAAACGCAAAAATGCAGCTAATTTGCTGTTATTCCGGCTGCAGAGATTGGCTATCTAGCAAGCAAGGGATAATGCTGGCAACGGAACATAAAGAACGAATGACTGGGTCACGTCTATAGATAAAAAACAAAACATAATTAACAACTGGGTCACGTCCCTGGCTATAGAACAAAGTGGAAAGATGAGAAAGTATGAATTCACTGAACATATTTCTTGAAAACATGTCATTTTTACCGGTATACTGTAGATGTGCTTTAGTAATGTACATTACCTTGGATAAATGAACCCCGCGAAGGGACTTGGGTTCGCCTCATCCCACTGAGTCATCCATTATTTCCAAGGTAACGTGCAGAACGTCGGCGTTTATCCATTAAGTATCGTATGTAGTTTCTTGCAATAGCACTCTGTGACTTTAAATAATATTTTTCACAAAACCTTGATTCCTAAAAGATGTGTCTGGAAATGTGTCTAAAATGCTAAATGAATGAGGAATAAGCAGGGTCAGCTATACCATAAGGACTATTATTCATGTCCTCATTACATGTAGTGCAACAAGACCACTCATGGTCTGGAATGTTTTCTACTTTTGATAGATTTAAACAAACAATATTGGAATCACCGTGGTCACAACCATAAACTGTCAACTCCATCTGCCTGATAGATTAAAATAGAGTATTCATTTTGGTTCAAATATGTTTTTTAGTCATAAAGCAATTGAGGAAAAACTAAATTGCTACTGTGTATACAACTTAAATGAAAAAGAAAAATGATTTTTTTGTCAACTCGTAAAACAATCTCCTACATATTTTTGTCTAATGTCAACCCCGTCAGAGTGTTAGAAGATCTGATAGAATGGTTATGTTTTTACTGGGGATGTTCAAGTGAATGATTTTCCATATTTTACAAATGTTTGTATTTAACTTTTATTTTTAGAGGCAAAAATATGTCTGTTTTGAGTATCTGTTGTCAACTCCATCAGTGGCTGTTAGCTAAGCCCCTTAAGATAGATTTTTTAAAATCAATATTCTGAAAAAATAGTGTAATCACATTTCTGCAAAATACAGTACCAGTCAAAAGTTTGGACACACCTACTCATTCAAGAGTTTTTCTTTATTTTTACTATTTTCTACATTGTAGAATAATAGTGAAGACATCAAAACTATGAAATAACACATGGAATCATGTAGTAACCGAAAAAGTATTAAACAAATCAAAATATATTTTTGATTTTAGATTCTTCAAAGTAGTCACCCTTTGCCTTGATGACAGCTTTGCACACTGGCATTCTCTCAACCAGCTTCATGACGAAAGTCACGTGTGCTCCCTCTCTGGCCTCTAGGTCACTAGGCTGCTCATTATGGCGCACACCTGTCACCATCGTTACGCGCACCTGTGTGTCATCAGACACGGAATGGAAATGGTTCACCTGGACTCCATCACCTCCCTGATTATCTTCCCTATATATGTCACTCCCTTTGGTTCCTTCTCCAGGTGTTATTGTTTCTGTTTCTTGTCTGTGCGTTGTTTGTATTTCTTGTGTTGCGTTTATTTATTAAAACACTCACTCCCTGAACTTGCTTCTCAGCGGACATTGTTACAGAATAACACCTCATCTAAGGGAAGCATCAGGGAGTGTTTTTATTTTTTTTCACAGCTGGAATGACGTCGGGCCCGGGAGCAGCTACAGGCTTTCATGCCTCAGCCAGATCGCCAGGCTCCCCTGCCTCCGCCGGCTTGTCAGGCTCTCATGCCTCAGCCGGATTGCCAGGCTCCCCTGCCTCAGCCAGCTCCCCTGCTTCAGCCAGCTCGTCAGGCTTTCATGCCTTCATCAGATCACCAGGCTCTCCTGCGTCCACCGGCTCGTCAGACTTTCGTGCCTCAGCCGGATTGCCAGGCTCCCCTGCCTCAGCCAGCTCGTCGGGCTTTCATGTCTTCATCGGATCACCAGGCTCCCCTGCGGCCACCAGCTCGTCAGGCTGTCGTGCCTCAGCCGGATCGCCAGGCTCACCTGCCTCAGCCGGTCTGTCAGGTTCCCGTGTCCCAGCTGGCCACGCCGGGGAGGGGGTATTGTTGGGTAGTCCTTTGCATTGGGTGATGTAAGTTTCCTTTAACCATCAGTCTTCCAGATAGATGACACAGGAACATTGGTATTAAACTGTTCAGTAATAAAATGTAATTGCAGACAGAGATTCACATACAGAGTAACTCAGTAGTCTATAGTAAAGATCTGTGTGGTGAAACAGGAGACAAAGCTCCTTATACTAGTGGGTGTGGACAACCTACCGTCAATCATACCTTAACATTGTTGCATTGGATTAGATACAAAGTATCTAAAATGAGACATGTCTAGACTGTGGTTTCTCACTCTACTATCTCGGCCATGAGCCTGTGACTATCAGCATGTGCAGACAATTCTCAGCCTGAGAACTGAAGCAGTATATCCGTTTACCCAGTACTTTTCCATCGTGCATTGCAAGCATACAAAGGTTATCATATATATATATATATATACTGCTCCAAAAAATAAAGGGAACACTTAAACAACAAAATGTAACTCCAAGTCAATCACACTTCTGTGAAATCAAACTGTCCACTTAGGAAGCAACACTGATTGACAATAAATTTCACATGCTGTTGTGCAAATGGAATAGACAAAAGGTGGAAATTATAGGCAATTAGCAAGACCCCCAAAAAAGGAGTGATTCTGCAGGTGGTGACCACAGACCACTTCTCAGTTCCTATGCTTCCTGGCTGATGTTTTGGTCACTTTTGAATGCTGGCGGAGCTCTCACTCTAGTGGTAGCATGAGACGGAGTCTACAACCCACACAAGTGGCTCAGGTAGTGCAGTTCATCCAGGATGGCACATCAATGCGAGCTGTGGCAAAAAGGTTTGCTGTGTCTCAGCGTAGTGTCCAGAGCATGGAGGCGCTACCAGGAGACAGGCCAGTACATCAAGAGACGTGTAGGAGGGCAACAACCCAGCAGCAGGACCGCTACCTCAGCCTTTGTGCAAGGAGGTGCACTGCCAGAGCCCTGCAAAATGACCTCCAGCAGGCCACAAATGTGCTGAGCACTTGTTGGCAGCTTTTCCTTTACTCTGTGGTCCAACTCATCCCAAACCATCTCAATTGGGTTGAGGTCGAGTGATTGTGGAGGCCAGGTCATCTGATGCAGCACTCCATCACTCTCCTTTGTCAAATAGTCCTTGCACAGCCTGGAGGTGTGTTGGGTCATTGTCCTGTTGAAAAACAAATGATAGTCCCACTAAGTGCAAACCAGATGGGATGGTGTATCGCTGCAGAATGCAGTGGTAGCCATGCTGGTTAAGTGTGCCTTGAATTCTAAATAAATCAGTGTCACCAGCAAAGCACCATCACACCTCCTCCACGGTGCGAACCATACATGCGGAGATCATCCGTTCACCTACTTTGCGTCACAAAGACACTGCGGTTGGAACCAAAAATCTAAAATCTGGACTCATCAGACCAAAGGACAGATTTCCACCAGTCTAATGTCCATTGCTTGTATTTCTTGGCCCAAGCAAGTGTATTCTTCTTATTGATGTCCTTTTGTAGTGGTTTCTTTGTAGCAACTCGACCATGAAGGCCTAATTCACGCAGTATCTTCTGAACAGTTGATGTTGAGATGTGTCTGTTACTTGAACTTTGAAGCATTTATTTGTGCTGCAATTTCTGAGGCTAGTGAGCTTTCTGGAAGAAATTAAAGGCAAATACAATACTGAAAAATGTGATTCACAACCAAAGATCTCTTGACATGTCTGTAATCTGCTGAGCCAGAAGACGTGACAAAGTGCATTTGGAAAGCATTCAGAGCCCTTGACTTTTTCCACATTTTGTTACGTTAGAGCCGTATTCAAAAATGTATTTAATTTAAAAAAAATCCTCATCAATCTACACACAATATCCCATAATGACAAAGTGAAAACAGGTTTTTAGAAATGTTTGCAAATGTATACAAAAAATGTAAACTGAAATACCTTATTTACATAAGTATTCAGACCTGTTGCTATGAGACTTCAAATTTAGCTCAGGTGAGCATTAAATACCTTTAGTATTAAAGGCCAAATTCAATATTTTACCAAATACTTTTAAAGTGTATTTTTGGGATACCTAAAGGGGTCCTAAAATTCAAAATCAAATAGCTAAATGATCCAGTCGGACCGTAACAGCTAGCCAGTCTGACCATTACAACACATATCTTCACTTCCGTTATTTAACATGAACTGTATTGTGACATTACCATTTCTCCAGTAGGTGGCAGTATTTGCTATCCTACAATAGTTTACAGAGAGATACTTCTTAATGAATGAAAAGCATAATTGACACTGTTTTCATTAACCTGTGTGTCACTATACTGACAGAATCATCTCCTACCTTAAGGAGCATCAGAACTCTCTCTTTGGTCTTGGGGTCTGTCTCAATGGCGAAGACGCTATCCTCGTTGCCCTTGACGATCGCAAACATAGCCAGACAGTTATGTCTTCTCCAGTTCTGGATCTAACGCCTAGATCCTTACCACCCCCATCCTTACCACGTTGGCTGTGTTCACTAAACTGATAGAGTACTACACATACAGGACAGATGGATAGTTATGAAAATTATATTAATAATCTCAGAATAATCTCACACATTTTATGTGTGATGATCTCAGTAATGGTTATAAAGATGTGCTGCACATCTTTGCAGATAAACCAACCTGTACTCTCTGTTTGGTTTTGTGTGGCATATAGGTACTGCATTTGAATAATATGTTAAAATACTACAGCTGCAGTTTTCACCTCATTCTTCTCCAATGTGGGGATATTGTCATTGATGTCCAGTATGTTGATGTGCACTATCGCTGTCCCTGTTTTGCCTTCAGGTGCCCCATCCATATCAGATCCTTGGACAGTCAGAATGTAAGAACTCTGTCTCTGTAGACAGATTAGAAAAATATTCTGTTTTTAAGGGTTAAGAGTTAAGGTTAGGGGTTAGGTGCACAATATAGACATGCAGTGACAGAAGGCACACTGGTCTATAGCAACGTTTCCCAATTCGGTCCTGGGGATGCCAAGGGGTGCACATTTTTGTTTTTTGCTCTAGCACTACACAGCTGATGATGAGTTGACACAACCAAAATGTGCACCCCTTTGGGTCCCTAGGACCATGTTTGGGAAACGCTGGTCTATAGCAATGAGGCCAAATGTATATACTTCCTGGTCTATCATTGGCTCCTTCACGTAAATGCCTTATTACTAGGCTATTCAAAATCAAATACAAATTCACTATAATTGTATTGAAGCCAACTTTGTAAGCCAATCAATTGACCAACAGCATTGCCTAGGCCTATATATTCTCTCCCAGACTCATGGATAAAACAATTGGAGTGTAGCATTAGGTAACCAGTCCACCAGTATGCATAATAATAGTCCACACTCAGAGGCGATTTCTAGAATTTGTTTAATTATGGAGTATAGGCTAGACCAATATGTACCAAAGACATCTTAAATCAGTTGTATGAGGTAGGCTATGTATTGTATAACGGCACAATCATTATTTTAATAGTCTTTTTTCCCCCCGAGTTTGGGCACATATATAGGCCTATGCATAAGCTCTATGTGTATGGTTATTTTGAATTAATCATCACCTTAGAAATCGCTGTCCATTTCGTTGTGTTAGGCTTTGAAACAACATCCACAATGACCATGTTTTCCACTCAGTTTCAACCTGCTGTTGAACTTCTGTCTTCATCACAGTGAGGTGAGTTTTAAAAGTACGATACTGTTTAGAGGATTAGTGTTTGATGTGATTTTCTATTGCATTTGCATTGATGTCAGAGTGGTTAGAGGAACAATAGAGCCCTGAGTACCAGACCATTATGACCTGATTGTCATTATCGAGTTGGGTACTACCGATGCATGTCCACAGTGCATAAAAGGAGATTGTGGCTGTGTTTTTCTTTTCCGAGTAACCCCCATAAATCCAGAGAATGCGAGACTTTGATGACAAAATGTTATGATAAAATGTGCCCACAAAGGACCACCGCGCCATGTTTAAGTGAGCACATCACAAGCCAAGGTGAGTCCAAAAATGTCTTGTATGCTGCAGCATAAATTATGTAGTATGCAAGGGAGATATGTATACTGTAGCTAAGAAAGTAATACACTTTGTATGTTGTGTAGTAAGCTGCCCATGTGCCTCACCCTAATAATTTGGTCTATTTTCCCCTCTTAATTACGCCTAATGTTACTGTTCTGACTCGGTGGTGCTGCACATGTAGCCTATAACCTGTTTTTGAGAAGTCATCATCTAATATTGTAAGAGGTTTCATTGTCTGCTTATATGCGCCCTTTAATTATCCTACGCTTCTGACTTGGTGTACAATGGAAAATGCTGTAAGAGCAGCCCATGGTCTGCATTCTGTCGCTGTACATTTCAAAAGTGCTGAACACATAGTTATATTGACTACGTCCATCTTACTGTAGCTCGCTCATTAATGTCGGAATGCCTCTTATCCACTCATCGTTCCATTATGCCATAGTTTGTACATCTCAATTGTCAGTAGAAACCACATTTGTTTAACCCTTGTTTAACCCAAATCTATTTTTCATTAAGAAACAACCTGTCATTCATCACAAACTTTGTGAATATCTGGGTTTTTCCTCTTCACATTGCAGAAAGACTGATCAGTGGACACCACTCGTTTTTATTACAACACACTTGTCATCATTATTTTCTTTACTAAAGTAGAGGTTTATTATTATTATTATTGCTTCTAGCAAGAGGTAGCACTTGTATAGCCTAAGAAAGTAGCAGAAATGTGCAGAAAGTAGTTTGAATGCATTTTATTGAAGGGAAACAATAACAGTCTTGAACTTTTTTGGCAACATAGTGTTATATTCTTATACTGTACAATGAGGATTTCAACTACAAAAATACTAGTCTTCTCCAATTTTTTTAACCATTGTGTTACGGCTCTCGTCGAAAGGAGTGGACCAAAGCGCAGCGTGGAAAGTGTTCATGATTTTTATTTTCAAAAAACACTCAAACAAAATAACCAAAGTGAAAACGAAAGTGCACAGTTCTGTCAGGTACAAACACGAAACAGAAAACAAGATCCCACAAAACCCAAACGGAAAATGACAACTTATATATGATCCCCAATCAGGGACAACGATAGACAGCTGCCTCTGATTGGGAACCACACTAGGCCAAAGCAAAGAAATAGAAAACATAGACTTTCCCACCCGAGTCACACCCTGACCTAACCAAACATAGAGAATAATAGGGATCTCTAAGGTCAGGGCGTGACACATTGCCCCCACTCACAAGGTGTATAAACAGCAACAATACATAAGAATAAAATAAGATGGATACAAAACAAAAATGTGAGAACATAACATAAAGAACATAAATCCTTCAACTCTAATTAGCACATGTAGGACAGTATGCAAGTGTGTGTGCATTGACTTTGCAGATGTATTTCTCACATGTGTAGCACATTATTTGTTTTACAGTCCTTTGGGGGGCAGAATTGGCATCTCCTCCTCTTGCCTGCCCCAGCTGCATCCTCAGGTGGATCAGGACAAGATTCAGCCCCCTGAACAGCTTTCACAAGTGCTGCAGAGGCTGCTGTGCGGGGGAGGTGCTCCCTTCTTTGAGTGTGTGGGATTACAAGTGCCTTTCCCAGCTGCTCCAGGAACACCCTCCTCTTGTTTCACTTATCAGCCATCCAGGTAGGGTTGATCTTGTTCCATATCACAAAGGCATTGTATGAGGACACATCAATGATGTTATGGAAGATGACCAGCGGGCAGTCATCCCCCTGCAGCTGTAAGTTCCAATCACCTTGTCCAGGTTGTCCACATCTCCTTTGTGATTGTAGTCCAGGATGATGGCTGGCTTCCTGTCCTCACGATCACTGATCTCAGCTGTTTTGTGCAGTGTGCTCAGGAGGACCACATTCTTGTTCCCCTTTGGGAGGTAACAAGAGTGGTGATGGGGTAAAGGCAAACTTTGATGAGAAGGCCTCTCTCCCCCTTGTTGTGAGGAGTGCAGGGGGGAGCTCAGGCTTGTTCTTTCTAACTGCGCCAACCATCTTACTCTTCAGGAGCTGCTGGCTGAGTTCAATCAGTAGCACACATAATCTCAATTTCTCGTGTGTGTGTCTTTGTGGCTTTTGTGGTGTGTAAATGAAAAATGACCCTAAGACAATGATAAAATAATTATAACGTGAAATATAATGATTACATAATTCAACCCGGAAACTTAACTATAAGGGAGTAAGTCCAACTAGGTTGGACTGGGGAGAGAGAGGAATGTGTGTGTGCCTAAAGAAAACACAGACAACAATTAAACTGCGTTTGAACCGACCCGGCTAGAACACTGAGAAATTACGATAGGACAAGGAGTACCCCTCCAGGTTTCCCTAATCTGGGGGGAATGGAACTGTCGGCTGGGTAGTGATAAACTGCGGTGAGAATTATGGAGAAGAAGATAGCTCTAATAATGTTAGGGTGTGCGTAAGTGAGAAGAATGTTATAAAAGGATTGTCTTTGTATATTAACTGGAGAGCTCTCGGGAATAAACATTGATTTGACTATTGTGAGCTGGGAATTCTGTCTGTTTCATTTAAACCAGAACTTTACAAAATCTGGTTTGCAGACCGATTAGAATAATTGAAATTTATGAACATTGATAATAAAATTCCATATCAGACAATCTTTGTACCCTGGTGGTGTACAGCTTTCATTGAAATATGAACAAAGACGATGTTTCACTTTTTTTGTATAGCAAGCCTTCGTGCCAAACTGAGTCAAAAGCTTTTTTGAAATCAACAAAGCATGAGAAGACTTTGCCTCTGTTTTGGTTTGTTTGTTTGTCAATTAGGGTATGCAGGGTGAATACGTGGTCTGCCGTATGGTAATTTGGTAAAAAGCCAATTTGACATTTGCTCAGTACATTGTTTTCACTGAGGAAATGTACGAGTCTGCTGTTAATGATAATGCATTAGATTTTCCCAAGGTTGCTGTTGACGCATATCCCACTGTAGTTATTGGGGTCAAATTTGTCTCTCTCGCTCTCATTTTCTCTCGTAATTTCTCGTTCTCTCGCTCTTTCTTTGCAGAAATTCAACCATGAATGCCTGATTCACGCAGTCTCCTCTGAACAGTTGATGTTGAGATGTGTCTCTTACTTGAACTCTGAAGCATTTATTTGGGCTGCAATTTCTGAGGCTGGTAACTCTAAGGAACTTATCCTCTGCAGCAGAGGTAACTCTCCTTTCCTGTGGCGGTCCTCATGAGAGACAGTTTCATCATAGTACTTGATGGTTTTTCCGACTGCACTTGAAGACACTTTCAAAGTTCTTGACATTTTCCGGATTGACTGACCTTCATGTCTTAAAGTAATGATGGACTGTCATTTCTCTTTGCTTATTTGAGCTGTTCTTGCCATAATATGGACTTGGTCTTTTACCAAATAGGGCTATCTTCTGTATACCACCCCTACAACACAACTGATTGGCTCAAACGCATTAAGAAGGAAACAAACTCCACAAATTAACTTTTAACAAGGCACACCTTTTAATTGAAACGTATTCCAGGAAGCTGGTTGAGAGAATGCCAAGAGTGTGCAACGCTGTCACCAAGGCAAAGGGTGGCTACTATAAAGAATACCAAAGATAAAATATATTTTGATTTGTTTAACAGGTTTTTTGGTTACGACATCATTTCATATTTTTGATGTCTTCACTATTATTCTACAATATAGAAAATTGTAAAAATGAAGAAAAACCCTGGAATGAGTAGGTGTCCAAACTTTTGACTGTTATTGTATGTCGAAGAGGGTGGGGCTCAAGCGGCATCTCTCTTTCTCTCTCTCTTCCTCTCTCTGTCTCTGTCTGTGTGAATGTTTCCTGTCTGGTCAGGTGTCTCAATGGTGATTAATGCTGTTGTTAGAGGATGACAAAGTTTAACTTTCATTTACAGAAGAAAAATACACAATGTTTACGTGGACATCGCATCAGTAATAGTGATTCAACAATAACATATTGTCACGACTTCTGCCGAAGTCGTTGCCTCTCCTTGTCCGGGCGGTGTTCGGCGGTCGACTTCACCGGTCTTCTAGTCATCATCGATCCATTTTTCATTTTCCATTGGTTTTGTCTTGTCTTCCCACACACCTGTTGTCAATCCCATTCATTACCTGTTGTGTATTTAACCCTCTGTTTCCCTTCATGTGTTTGTCAGAGATTGTTCGTTGTCAAGTGTTGTGTGTTCTGTGTATAGGTGTGCGATGGGTCTTCGTACCCAGATTTTGTATTATAATTTTCCGTGAGTGTTATGGAGCTAATTACTGGGACTATTATTAAAGTACTCCATGCTACACTCTATTTTGACTCTCCTGCGCCTGACTTCCTCTGCCACCTATACACGCCATTGTGACAGAATCTCTGACCATAAAAATGAAGTCAGCAGGAGGAGGCACTTCACTAATGGAGGTTGAGGAACGCGTCCTGGAACACGCGGCGGAGATTGACAGTCTGTGCGCTGTCATGGATCGCATTGTCCAGAGTATGGACCGCTGGGAGAGACAGGGAGCGTGTCCAGTACCTCCACCACCCCCTGGAATTCCTTCGAACGTTTTTTCCCCTCCGGAACAGAACAGGATCCAGTTATCCCTACCCACGGGATACAATGGAGATACTGCCAGCTGCCAGGGTTTTCTCCTAAAACTGAACTTGTATCTGGCCACGGTCTCTCCAGTACCAACAGACCGTGAGAAAAGCTTCGCCCTCATCTCCTGCCTTACCGGGAAAGCCCTGGAGTGGGCCAACGCTGTGTGTGGAGAGGATAAGGCGTTGGACCATTTTGAGGAGCTCATCTGCCATTTCCGGAAGGTATTCGACCACCCATCCGAAGGCAGAGCAGCAGGTGAGCTCCTCTATCATCTGAGGCAGGGGAAGAGGAGTGCTCAGGAGTTCGCGTTGGAGTTTAGGACTTTGGCTGCCGGCGCTGGATGGAGCGACAGGGCCCTGATCGACCACTACCGTTGTAGTCTACGCGAGGACGTCCGTCGGGAGCTGGCCTGTAGAGACACCACCCTCAACTTCGACCAACTGGTGGATATGTCCATCAGGCTGGACAACATGCTGGCTACTCGGGGACGTCTAGATCGGGGTCTGGTTGTTCCATCCTCCCGCACTCTCTCTCCCGAACCTATGGAATTGGGAGGGATGGTGCGCAGGGAGACCGGAGGGGGTACCCGCTCGAGCACCATCTATGATCGCAGAGATCACACTGCTGATCGGTGCCGGGTTGGTTCCTCTGGGAATAGAGAAGGCAGGCAGGGCACTCTGGCATCACCCCAGGTGAGTAGGCACCATACTCATCCAGAGCCCTCTGCTGCACTTATGTTTGTCTCTGTCACCTTTCCGGATTTTTCCCTGCATTCCCAGTATAAGGCGCTAGTAGATTCAGGCGCGGCTGGGAATTTCATTAATAAAAATTTAGCTTATAGTTTAGGGATTCCTATTGTTTCTGTGGATATGCCTTTCCCTATTCATGCCTTAGATAGTCGACCAATAGGGTCAGGGTTTATCAGGGAGGTCACCGCACCTTTGTCTATGATAACGCAGGGGGGTCACAAGGAGAAGATTAGTCTTTTCCTTATTGATTCTCCTGCGTATTCTGTGGTGTTAGGCCTACCCTGGTTAACTACTCATAACCCCACTGTTTCTTGGCCACAGAGGGCTCTCACGGGGTGGTCGCGAGAGTGCTCAGGTAGGTGTGTAGGGGTTTCCGTTGGTGCTACTACGGTGGAAAGTCCAGACCAGGTTTCCACCGTGCGCATTCCCCCCGAATATGCCGATTTGGCACTCGCCTTCTGTAAAAAGAAGGCGACTCAATTACCACCCCATCGACAGGGGGATTGTGCGATAGATCTCCTGGTAGACGCTGCATATCCCAGGAGTCACGTGTATCCTCTGTCGCAAGCGGAGACAGTGGCTATGGATAATTATATCTCTGAATCCCTGCGTCAGGGGTTCATTAAGCCATCCATTTCACCCGCCTCTTCGAGTTTCTTTTTTGTGAAGAAGAAGGATGGCGGTTTACGCCCGTGCATTGATTATAGAGACCTTAATAAAATCACGTTAAAATATAGTTACCCGCTACCTTTGATAAATACAGTAATGGAGTCAATGCGCGGGGCCCGCTTCTTCACAAAATTGGATCTCAGGAGTGCGTACAATCTGGTGCGTATTAGGAGGGGTGATGAGTGGAAGACGGCATTTAGCACCACGTCAGGTCATTATGAGTACCTGGTCATGCCATATGGGTTGATGAAAGCTCCATCAGTCTTCCAATCGTTTGTAGATGAGATCTTCAGGGACCTGAACGGGCAGGGTGTAGTGGTGTATATCGATGATATTTTGATATACTCTGCTACACGCGCTGAGCATGTGTCCTTGGTGCGCAAGGTGCTTGGTCGCCTGTTGGAGCATGATTTATATGTCAAGGCTGAGAAATGCTTGTTCTTCCAACAATCCATCTCCTTCCTAGGGCATCAGATTTCCACTTCAGGAGTGGAGATGGAGAGCGACCGCATTACAGCCGTGCGTAATTGGCCGACTCCAACCACGGTAAAGGAGGTGCAGCGTTTTTTAGGGTTTGCCAATTACTACCGGAGATTTATCTGGGGTTTTGGTCAGGTTGCAGCTCCCATTACCTCACTGCTAAAGGGGGGGCCGGTGCGCTTGCAGTGGTCAGCCGAGGCGAATAGGGCTTTTGGTAAACTGAAGGCTCTGTTTACCTCGGCGCCTGTGTTGGCTCATCCGGATCCCTCTTTGCCATTCATAGTAGAGGTGGACGCATCCGAAGCTGGGATAGGAGCAGTGCTCTCTCAGCGTTCGGGTGTGCCACCGAAGCTTCGCCCCTGTGCTTTCTTTTCGAAGAAGCTCAGCCCGGCGGAGCGTAACTATGATGTGGGGGACCGAGAGCTGTTAGCTGTCGTAAAAGCCTTGAAGGTGTGGAGGCATTGGCTTGAGGGGGCTAATCACCCTTTTCTCATCTGGACTGACCACCGCAATCTGGAGTACATCCGGCAGGCGAAGAGACTAAATCCTCGCCAGGCAAGGTGGGCCATGTTTTTCACTCGTTTTGTGTTTACGCTTACTTACAGACCAGGCTCCCAGAACGTCAAGGCAGACGCATTGTCTCGGCTGTATGACACAGAGGAGCGACCCATGGATCCCACTCCCATACTCCCAGAGTCGTGTTTGGTGGCGCCAGTAGTGTGGGAGCTGGACGCGGACATTGAGCGGGCGTCACGTGCAGAGCCCTCTCCTCCTGAGTGTCCAGCTGGTCGTCTGTACGTTCCGTCTGCTGTCCGCGACCGATTGATCTATTGGGCTCACACATCACCCTCCTCTGGTCATCCTGGGATAGGTCGGACGATGCGCTGTCTTGATGGGAGGTACTGGTGGCCCACTTTAGCTAAGGACGTGAGGATTTATGTTTCCTCCTGTTCGGTGTGCGCCCAGTGCAAGGCTCCTAGACACCTGCCTAGAGGTAAGCTTTTACCTTTACCCGTTCCTCAACGGCCGTGGTCGCACCTGTCAGTGGATTTTGTGACTGATCTTCCACCTTCACAGGGTTACACCACGATCCTGGTCGTTGTGGATCGGTTCTCTAAGTCCTGTCGTCTTCTCCCTTTGCCCGGTCTCCCTACGGCCTTACAAACTGCGGAGGCTCTGTTTACACATGTTTTCCGGCATTATGGGGTGCCTGAGGATATAGTGTCTGATCGGGGTCCCCAGTTCACGTCAAGGGTCTGGAAGGCGTTCATGGAACGTCTGGGGATCTCGGTTAGTCTTACCTCAGGTTTTCACCCCGAGAGTAATGGGCAGGTGGAGAGAGTTAACCAGGATGTGGGCAGGTTTCTGCGGTCCTATTGCCAGGACCGGCCAGGGGAGTGGGCGAAGTTCGTGCCCTGGGCAGAGATAGCCCAGAACTCGCTACGTCACTCCTCCACTAACCTTACCCCTTTTCAATGTGTATTAGGGTATCAGCCGGTTCTGGCTCCTTGGCATCAGAGTCAGACCGAAGCTCCTGCGGTGGACAATTGGTTTCGGCACGCTGAGGAAACTTGGGAGGCAGCCCACGTCCACCTTCAGCGTGCCATAAGGCGCCAGAAAATTGGCGCAGACCGTCACCGCAGTGAGGCCCCGGTGTTCGTACCAGGGGACAGGGTCTGGCTCTCGACCCGAAACCTGCCCCTCCGCCTGCTCTGCCGGAAGCTGTGTCCGCGGTTTGTGGGGCCGTTTAAAGTCCTGAGGAGAGTGAACGAGGTATGTTATAGATTACAACTGCCCATTAATTACCGTATTAACCCCTCGTTCCATGTGTCTCTCCTCAGGCCGGTGGTGGCTGGCCCGCTCCAGGAGGCTGAAGTGCGTGAAGTTCCTCCGCCTCCTCTAGACATCGAGGGGGTCCCGGCGTACGCTATTCGATCCATTTTGGATTCGAGACGTCGGGCGAGGGGCCTTCAGTACCTCGTGGACTGGGAGGGGTACGGGCCGGAGGAGAGATGCTGGGTTCCGGTGGAGGACGTTTTAGATCCTTCTATGTTAAAAGAATTCCACCGCCTCCATCCGGATCGCCCTGCACCTCGCCCTCCGGGTCGTCCCCGAGGCCGGTGTCGACGCGCTGCTGGAGCCGCGCGTCAGGGGGGGGGGTAATGTCACGACTTCTGCCGAAGTCGTTGCCTCTCCTTGTCCGGGCGGTGTTCGGCGGTCGACTTCACCGGTCTTCTAGTCATCATCGATCCATTTTTCATTTTCCATTGGTTTTGTCTTGTCTTCCCACACACCTGTTGTCAATCCCATTCATTACCTGTTGTGTATTTAACCCTCTGTTTCCCTTCATGTGTTTGTCAGAGATTGTTCGTTGTCAAGTGTTGTGTGTTCTGTGTATAGGTGTGCGATGGGTCTTCGTACCCAGATTTTGTATTATAATTTTCCGTGAGTGTTATGGAGCTAATTACTGGGACTATTATTAAAGTACTCCATGCTACACTCTATTTTGACTCTCCTGCGCCTGACTTCCTCTGCCACCTATACACGCCATTGTGACACATATGGCTCACAGTCGAAGTGCATTTTAAACACAGACTCAACCACAAAGACCTGGGAGGTTTTCCAAAGCCTCGCAAAGAAGGGCTCCTATTGTAGATGGATAAAAGTAAAATATCCCTTTAAGCATGGTGAAGTTATTAATTAGGCTTTGGATGGTGTATCAATACACCCAGTCACTACAAAAATACAGGTGTCCTTCCTAACTCAGTTGCTGGAAAGGAAGGACACTGCTCAGGGATATCACCATGAGGCAGATTTGGATTTTAAAACAGTTACAGAGTTTAAAGTCTTTGATAGGAGAAACCTGAGGATGAATCAACAACATTGTAGTTACTCCACAATACTAACCTAAATGACAGATTGAAAAGAAGGAAGTCTGTACAGAATAAAAATATTCCAAGTCACTAAAGTAATAATGCAAAACATGTGGGAAAGAAACAAACTTTTTGTCCTGAATAAAAAGTATTACGTTTGGGGCAAATCCGACACACATTACTGAGTACCGCATATTTTCAAGCATGGTGGTGGCTGCATCACGTTATAGGTATGCTTGTCATCGATAAGGACTGGGGAGTTTTCAGGATAAAAAGAAATGGAATAGAGCTAAGCACAGGCAAAATCCTAAAAGAACAATTTGGTTCAGTCTGGTTTCCACCAGACACTGGGAGATTAATTCACATTTCAGCAGGACAATAACCTAAAACACAAGGCTAAATTTACACTGGAGTTGCTCACCATGACAACATTGAATGTTCTTGAGTGGCCTAGGGACAGTTTTGACAAATTCTATGGCAAGTCTTGGAAATGGCTGTCTAGCAATGATCAACAACCAACTTGACAGCGCTTGAAGAGTTTTAAAAAGAATAATGGGCAAATATTGTACAAACCAGGTGTGCAAAGCTCTTAAGACTTACCCAAAAAGACTCACAGTTGTAATCGCTGCCAAAGGTGATTCTAACATGTATTGACTCAGGGGGTTGAATACTTCTCTAAACAAGATATATTAGTGTTTTATTTTTCGTTCATTTAAATAAATTGTAATGTCAAAGCGGAAGAAAAAGTCAAAGTATTTTGTGTAGACAGTTGACAAAAAAAAGGACTACCTTTTTTTTTAGCCCACTTTGTAACACCACAATGTGGGGAGGGTCAGGGGGTTGAATACTTTCTGAAGGCACTGTAATTTACATCAATATTTTCAGATTCCCTCAGCCATAACGATTCACCCTAAGTTCACTGTAAACATGTGTCTGTCTAGCTCAGACTTTATTTCAGCATTTCTGTTAAATGTTTTTGAGATGTGTTTGTATGCTTTTTCATTTATGCATGAAAAGGTCCAGATTATATTACATTTTGGATTTTCAAATACTAAAATATATAAGGGATTAAGATGTGAGCAGCATCTTTCATGCATATACATTTGGATGGAGGTTGCCAAAGAAACAGCAGCTCACTCTGTTAAAACATCAGCCTTTTGTAAGGTTCTGTATTTATTTTCTTAGTCAACCTTGTGTTCTGTTGTGTTCTTGAACATAGCCCTGTCTTTCATTTTTGTTCATTGATTTCACCTGTGTTAGTTACTCACCTGGTCTCATCAGCTCCTTATTTAGTTCATTCTGTTTGTGCCTTTGTGAGGTATTGTTCGTTTTGACTCTACTAAACCTTTTCCTAGCTCGTTTGTGAGAACCAGTTATAGCCTTCAGTCCTAGTTTTGATTCACCTGCCTGTTTGCCTACCTGTGTATGACCATTGCCTGCCTGTGACCACGATTCCTGCCTTCTGTGAAGGTGAAATAAACACCTGCCGCGCTCTGCGCGTCAATCTACATTTTCTCCATGAGTATTCATTACACCTTTTCAGTAGGTACACAGTATGTCTCCACAACTCTCCAGGAAGGCATGGAACAGTGGTGACACCATAGAGATCCCATAATTCAGGACTCTCTGCAGGTGTTCTATATGAAATATAGCGCATTACATTTGGGTGACATGGCAAGTAGGAGGAGTGCATTGACATTCAGCCTTAAAGTGAAATTCTACTTTACTGTACAAACCAGTCCCAACATTGCTGAAAAGGGGCAGAGAACCAAATGTTATTTCAAAGAAAATAAGCCAAATTCTCCATGATTTGTTTGAACAAAGGCCTTCATTTTCTGCAAAAACACATCACACATTGTAGGCTAGGCTACACTAAATCAAGCTACAACCAAATATGAAAGGGAGTTAAGTATCTTTGCTAGAATTGGGATGGGCTGTATCATCTGTTCATTGCTAATGTAGGCTAGAGGAATCAGCTAGTTAGCTAGGCTATACTGTCAAAACAAGCTAGTCTTTAACTGACTTGAATTTGTTCTGCTACTGACAAACAGTTGAATTGCAGTTGTCCCCTTCCCTGTCACTGACCGTAAGATACATGCTAGCAACTCCAAAATAACCTCCCACTGGGCAAAGACTGGTTGAATCGACGTTCTTTCCATGTCGTTTCAACCCCAAAAATCTACGTGGAAAATTAAATGGATTTGCAAAAAGTCATCAACATAAGAGCATTTCGTCTTTTTTCCCACAACTTTTAAGCTAAATCCAATAACATGGTGAAATGTTTTGTTGATTTTACATTGAATTCACGTTAGTTGACAACTCAACCAAATGTAAATCAAAACTAGACGTTGAACTGATGTCTGTGCCCAGTGGGAAGACACTAGTCTTGAAGGCTGATTTAAGCCACACACAAACAAAGGGTTGCGTTCTGTTCAATAAGCCATCAACAGGACATCTGAAAAATACAGAAGTATGACAAAAGTGACAACTTTGCTCTGAAAATGTTAGAATTAAATCCTGTATGATAACTAATATATTGGGTCAAATAAAATGGACTCAATATGGGCCTTAGTCATGACACACAATCACATTTACAAGCAGCACATTGGGTTCTGTCCTAAATCAAATTAAACAGTTTGAGCTGACACTGGCTTCAACACTGGCTCAAGTTATCAGTACTCAATTTAAGTGACTTATTCAGGGACCCTGATCTTAATAGAGCATTGTCACTCCTCTCTGTCTGTTCTTGCATTTGAGTCCAACGACTATAACATACTCTGAAATAATGATAGAATGTTAATCTGTTTACGCACACACTGGACCTTACACCCTCTTTATTTTGATTTTGACAGTAAACAAATAGAGATGCAGCCTTAGGTAGAAAGTAGCAACACACACACACACAACTCTCTGTGAACTCAGTAACAGAGTGACAGCTGGTAGGGGAGCCATCTTAGGTTTGCCAGATCCACACCTTCACTGGCCGCCGCCAGTGGTACACCTGGCAGGTAGAGAAGACAACTGCCTGAAGGACAGGATAACACAGGTGGTTGTAAACCTAGCAAACGGCTAACGGCTGTGCTCTGTTCTACTGCTCTGCTACTGCTCCTGCTGCAGCCCAGCCACTGTGTGTCTGTCTCAGGGGCGAAAATCTGAGATCAACCTTGGAGGGGACAATTACATTAAATTTTCTCAAGAGCAATTCCTGAGGGGGACACCAAAAGTAGTGCTGTAACACATAGCATATGTTGTTAAATGTATATTGAGGAACCATAATTCCTACAACTGGATAATTGATAGGTACAGTAGTTAACTGAAGGGTTTTCCCAACTTGTTGAAATGTTTAAATCATTATAATTCTACTACTAATAATAGTTATAGCAGTGCTCCTTACCAGTCCAGTATGTATGCAGGTATTCGTACTTACAACCAGCAATATCAAGAAAGGTCAGTAGGTGACAATGGTACTGTACACTGTATGGGTGTAGTTTTCATAAATACAATGAACATGGTGTGATCACATCTAAAAGAATCTCCATTGAGAACCATCACAAAGTTGGTCTCCGTATTGAATTGACCTTTTAATTTGACTTTTTCTGATACATTTATATAGTCATTAAATATGTCCGCCTGGCCTGAGTCTACAATATCTTTGCAAGAACAAAAAGCTTAAAATAAGTACAGTTCTAAAAGCAAAATAACTACTTCAATGAAAAACCCAAATAAATCAACCAAAATATCCTTCAGTCAGTGTCTCAACTCTTCAAACAGCAGCTATGGACAAGTATGTCGCACAAAGTATGCAATTTTAAATAAAATAACATGAAATAAATCATTTGTAAGTGTACTAAAAACTACTAAACAAAAGAACAACTATCAATTACACCATGGGTTCTCAAACAGGGGTCCATGGACTAATTGCAAGGGGTCCGTGAAATAAAAAAGTGTAATGAATGTAGTCAGTACCGCAAGGTTTCCAGTAAGTTTACATATAATATAGAGGGGGTGGAGGTCCCTGAGGACCGCTCAAAACCTTGCCTGCCTTGCCTCAAAATATGCAGGGGTTCCAGTACCCCAAAAAGGTTGAGAACCACTGCTATACACACTACTGAACAAAAGAACCGAGCATATGTTTGCGGGTTTCCTCAACAACACATCAGTTGGCACTTTCGCAATGCCCTCGCCTGTTGTCTCCGACACCCTGTATAGCCCAATAAACTCCTTGTGAGGGACATGGTCATGGTCAACATAACGCAGACAGACATTCTCCTGTTCAGCACCAGAGACATCTTGAGTACCATCAACAATTAATGAAAATTGTACAATCGGAAGAGACCTAATCTCAGCTGCAATGCCTCGAATGACTATTGGCCATGATGTTCAGAATTTCATTCTGTGCTTTGGGGCCTGTGTACATTGTGGTACGCTCTGTTAACCACTTCAGTAAAATGGGATCATCCTCTTCTGCCCTAAGTTTCAAAATCTGGTATAAATTCCCACTGTCATCCGTGTGGCCTCTAAAGGCTTGTCCCTGTCTTACTACATGCCGCACCGAACTAACAATTTTCATCAAGCAATGCCTTGCGTCATCCAGCTGTTTACCCCACGCGCTGGACATAACTGGACACTGATTGGATTTAGCTGGTGTGCTGTTACAATTACAAAGTAGCGGTGGGTTTGGCAATTTTGATGTGCTGTGAATTTTTCAATGCCTTTTCTCCAGTTCCTAAATCCTGCACTAATGAAGGCAGCATCAGCTCTTTGGCCAAAAGATGGCTGGCTTGAAAACCCTTGGCTACAGTGAAAACACAACACTCCTTTTATTGATGGATTATAATGTAGCCAGGGGAAATCGCGAAACCATCTCTCTTGAAACGTCAACACTCTGTTGGCAAGAGTTTGCGGTTCTATAAATTGTGGGTGTGGCTGATATGGTTTTGTGCCATCACTGTGGTAACTGGACATTGCTGTGCCACTGTCCCCTATACTGGTGCTGCTGGCAACAAGGGTGACACTTGGTCCTGCCGTGGCTGTGACACTGTCCTCTGAAGTCTCTCTCCCTGGCTCTTTCCCTTTCACCACCCTAACTGACTCAGTCTGTCTCCTAGAAAATAAATAAGGTGTTTGCCGTACTCCTAACTACCGGTACCCAAAACTACACAATTAATCACAACAGCAATACCATTGCCGTAAACAAATCTTAGTTTAGTCACCAGTTTAAGTTGAGAGTGGGGGTATCCATGGCATTTTCCAATTATGTCCCTATTTTACAAGTCAAAAAAATTGAGAACCTTTCATAATGTTGCCAAACAAAGACTCAACAAACTTACCTGAGACTCCCTGTCTGCCAGTCTGTCCCTGCATATCTGTCCCCAACTCTGCTGTCTGTGTGCCATCTGTTGCCTGCTCTGCCTAATGACATCATTGTGAAACATTTCCATTCGCATTTCACTTCTTTCTTATGAACATTTTATCAACTAGTCGTTGAGATATTAGGATACTAGAGTTCTTACTATGCGTTTTGGTGTACTGACAAATACTCTGATGTCCGTCTTCTTACTTTTTTCTGCCATTTTTCTACCTGGCTGGCTGGCTGGCCTAGCTGCACACACACACATTTACACAACACATGCTGCAACCTTTTGTAATTTAAATAGTTTGTTTCATAATGGCTGGCTTCCAACAATAGCTGAATTTGTAAAGCTAGCGAGCACCAATTCCGTTTCTGTGGGTTTGCTATAATCTTTGCTACCTGGTTAAATAAAGGTGAAATAAAGGTGAATAAAGGTGAATAAAATAAAATAAAAAAAGTTCACTATCGACAATTTATCTTTTGCAACGAGACCATTATATATATTTAAGACAATGGTAGAAGAGAGTGTAGTTCTGTTCTGTTCAGTTTGGACTTCAGTTTATTGCTAACCTTATCACAGGGATGTCGAAGCACTACAGCTGCATGCTGATCTTGGAATAAACTGACGATAGCAAAGATTCCATCTTTGACGACGCCACATAAATGGAATAGGTACTAGCTAGCTTGATAGTTAATGTTTGCTTTAGTTTGCGCGCTAGCTCTGCAAATTCAACTAGTGTGTGAACCCTGCCAACATGAAAATAAATAAATAACATTGCTATGGACCTGCTATGGATTGACTGGATTAACCTCATGTCAGTTACGTACATGTGCCTTTCGGACAGTAGATACGAACTCTCTATTACCTTGCCAGCTAAAGAACTGGCAGTGGATCAAACCATTGTGAGGCAAAGGGCGGGGGGGTCGCACCCCAGTGCTTTCATTGCGTATTATTAATATTATTGAAATTACATAGTTATGTTTACAGTGATATATTGGGGGGGACAAATCATATTTTTCCCAAGATGGGGGGGTCGTGTCCCCCCCGTCCCCCCTGGGATTTCCGCCTATGGTCTGTCTGTCTATCCTTGTGTGGAATTTGTATTGGTCGTGGTTCGATAGTTAAGAGTGTCTGCTCTGGATGAGTAGGGTTCAGAGGCAGAGATATGGCAGTAGTGCCTACAGGTAGGTATGAAGCCAATGCAGTGCAGCTCCCCAGCAGCATACAATCTGCACAGACTGAGGTAAAAACCCAACTGAAAACACCCTCTCAGTCCTATCTTCTTTTCACTCAATCCTCTGTCTTACCTCCCCTTTGTATTCTCTCTATTTCTTATACATGGCTGCCTCACCCTCTCTCTCTCTCTCTTCCTTTCTTCTCTCTCCCTCCCGCTCTCTCTGTCTCTCTTTCACCCTCTGTATCCTTTTTAAGATTAAAGTCCGCTTTCTGGAGTCTCTTTGAATGCCTTTCCAATGTCTCCGTTGCGTGCGTTTCTCTGTCTGTGTGTTTATAAAGAAGGCCCCTGTGTAAGCTTCCTTCACGTTCGTTTTGGATTTAAAAAAGGGATTAATAGTATAAAAAGGTGCCAGGAGGATAAGGTCAGAGATGTGGTGAGGTCTGGTGTGTGTGTGTGAGGACTCGTGCAGCTGAGTTTTGTACAGCTCTGTCCAGTGTTTTGACAGGGAGTCTGTATAGAATGGCGTTGCAGTAGTCCAGGTGTGATAAAACAAAGCCATGTGGTGTGCGTGAACAGAATTTCAGCAGTGAGGTTAGAGAGAGAGGGTCTGAGTCGTTTCTGAGGTGGAAGAGGGCTGTTTTTTGTGTACAATATGTTAATGATCTGACTTGAACTTCACTAGAAATGCCACAGAGAAAATTGGATAAACAGAGATCAAAGAAACCTGAGGGTTCTGTAGAATTAAAAGACCAGATTAAAAAGTGCATAAGAGAAGAAAGTTACATGGAACCCATAACTGTTGAACAAGGGCAAAGAAAACTGTTGATAGATGCGAAGCTACCCACAGCATATTAATTATGTAACTTGAACTTCTACAGAAATGTCACAGAGAAAATGGGGACAAACAGAGATCAAAGAAACCCAACCTGTTTCTCTAGACTGCAGACTTGGAGAGACTCGCACTTGGTTTGTGTTTGTGGTAGTATACTGCCTGAGCATGCCCTGTCCTGATAGACCTCATTCCTCAGAGGTGAGCCTTGAGTGTTAAATTGAAACGGCAATTATAAAAAGGTCACGAGAGAGAGAGTTCATAGTTCACTTTGGTTAAAAAGGCTAGTCGACGGCATCAGGAATAATAAAAGAGGAGCTTTATTGAAGCTGTAACATTTAAAATAATGTCTCTTTTACAAACCAAAATAGAAACCAAACTTAAGGGCGAGTGTTCCAGAGACGTTTCAGTAGATAAAAGCCTGATTGGACTGTGACTCGTGTCAAAACTTTAAGGGATAGCGTACTATGATTGTTATTCATATAATAGACTTGCTTCAAAAGTGTTGTATATAATTAATGTATTGGACACGCCTAACTTCAGTCTAAATAATCAAAAGGACTTTGATCTCTAAATACAGTTGAGATGAAACATTGGCTCGATGACATTTGGTTGATGAAATCTGAGATCAGACAGACCACAAAGACAGTGACTGTGCAGGAGGTCAGTAGTTTGTGTCTTCTTGTGCAATACAGCAATAGTTCTTTATCTCAGTCGTCTCCTTTTTGCCAAACATTCTCTGGAACAAACACGACTAAGAAAAACTGTTTTCAGATATACCCAGCGTTTGACAAAATACATACCAGTGCATTTAATAGAAGAGTAACATAAAATAAACTATACAATGTTCCCCTGGTACTTTGAGAATTATTAGATAGTCTTAGACAAGTGGTAATAATTTCCCTCTTCCCATTCTTGTTAAACAAAATAAACCCTGATTGGACGAATCCATGTTTAGGTAACAGTCTGAGTGCATACACAAACACAACAAGGTATAAAAAAGTGACATCAAAATATGAGAATATTTGTACACAAAAACACAACCAACATAAAAATACTAAGACCCATCCTCAAGTACTATAACTGATGCAACTACAAGTATAGATTCAATCAAACCTGGATTTAATTAAAATCTTTGGGGCATAGCTATTATACTTTGTTTCAGAATGAGCACCCAACAGTTGAGTGAGAAACTGTGACAATCTCAGTATTATTACGTTGACAAACTCCGACTTCATGTTTAGAACTTAAGACTGAAAAATGGAAGCACATTCTTCATGCTTGCTGCTTTTAGAAAGTCCAATTAATGACGTATACGTTAAAATCAGATCAAACAAAACCATCAAATAGTTACAATACAATACATGGCCAGCAGAGACAAAAAAATTATATCTAAACAAACCTGTCTAATCACTGAAATAACAAACATGGGTGTGTATGCCAGAGATGGGTGTAGAATATATAGGTTATAGCTCAGCCAATTCTGTTGTATCTCTTTGCCTATTGGCTATAGCTCATCCACTTCTGTCCTATGTGAGGCTTGCTCAGAGCCCTGCTCAGCCGGACTAGCAGGTTCCAAGTTGCCAACAAGGTGCAGAATCTCACACTGACTGGACAAGATGTCAGGGTTGGTATGGAAATGTACAGTCTAACATGCTCTTGGTGTGCATGGACAAGTCCCACGGACTGAAGAGGAGGTGTCTGTAGGTGGAGACGTTCACATAGAATAACAGCAATCACATGTCTGTGGATGACAAACTCACACTAACAGCCAATAGAAAAACAAAAAAGCTTTAGATTTGTTTCGCCTGTAATGAAGTGCTCAATACTCAATACAGTGCCCCTAATCAAAATCAGGTTGATCCTTGATGCTAATCAACAGAAATTAGGGTTGACCCCTATTATTTGACTGGTCGAATGTTTGGTATATAGGCTGTTGGTCGACCAAGATTTTTTTTTTAGTTGAGCAGTAGCAAATATATATATATTTTTTTATGGCACAGGACATGCTTGTCTTATTCGCGGCCATCTCAGTGAACTAATCCATTGCAGAGGTCGTGGGGATGGCACAGTCCAAGAAGGGGCATGTGGCTTCACGATGTACTTCCCTCTCCAGAACACGGTCTCTCCCGCCAATTTGTGCACATTCATTGTTTCATAACTTCATAGTGTGAATTGTTGGCATCTGATTGTTAGTGTCTATCAATTCCCCATTACATATATCACCAGTAGTACATTCAGTTAATTCCTATAATTTCTAATCTACAATGTTTTTTTGGTTACGGTAATGTGTGTTAATGCATTCAATATAATATAATTCCAGTATTTTACCGTTGTCATTGTAGGAGTGGACACGTTGTTTGCAGAGCTCACAACCTAGGCTACACTTGTGAGAAACAAGTTTTGGTTTATTTCATTCCATTTACGAGTTTTGTCAATTTCGCCATTGTCTTTTGTTTGGAGTGCTCCTGTCAATGTTGAGTAAGGACGCGCACCTGATTACCCATAGAAGTAGGCCTATATGCTACCTGGCCTGCAGGCACATGTAGGCATATAAATGTGCCCATTTGGGGATCTGATAGCATTTCTGTTCGGCCTAATGCATCACCACTGTGGAGCATCTCAAAGTAATTTTTTCTTCCCCTCAAACAGCAAGCAAACAAAGTCTGTTTTTACATCAATTGAGAATGACAATAGTTCATCAATGTATTTGAAAAATCTTTCCAGCTCTCTACCTTTTGATAAACACTGTGTGAAAGGGAAAAATGTCATGCTCTGATCAAGTGGAAAAGTCATAAAATAGGCCTACCTGATTACTTCTTATCCCTTGCACAAATAGCCTACAGGTGTGTCTCATTGGCTCGCGAAACTCTTGAGGGCCCAGAATATTTTATATAATGTGGCAAGGTTCTTCAGGCCAGACCCAAGTTAATAGTTGATACAATGTTTCAAGTTTGTTGCAGACAGGGCATGTGTAGCCAATGTGATTTATGGGATATTTATTTTTATCAGGATATTTCCTACCTGCAGGCTGCAATGTTTTTATTTGTTGGCTTTATAGACTCTTTTTACATAGTTGGCAATGGCAATAGAAGTAACTTTTTAGGTTCGTATCATTTTCATTTAGATATAATTTTGACTAACCACATGACAATGATTTTGAGATACAAAGATGTTATTATAAATGAAAACTGCTAAACAAAAATGTGCATATGAAAATCATAACTGGCACACAGATCGGTAGAAATGGTAAGATAAATTTGCATTCCACATGAAAAAGTTTGACTCCTCGTGTAGCCTATTCCTAGCAAGTTCAGGACAGTAACGTCAGAATCTGCGAAGGCCAGTAGGAGCGGGAGGACGGTCGGGATTGGTAAAAAAAAATATTAAAAAAATTCTGGTTATCTTTATCCCTGGTTCCCTCTTGATCATCAGACAAGCTCAATGCATATATAGTTGATTTGATTAAAACACATAGGTTGTGTCTATACATGGAAAAATACACGTTTTAACCAATCGATTGGTCAAAAGAACAGACAACTTTCGGTCGACCAAGATTGTTTTTAGTAGGGGACAGAAATACATATAATTTACTTAACCGCTAAAAAGAAGAATTACCATTGTCCCCCAGAAGTTTAGAAAGTCAAATAAAGGTACCATATTGTGTTTGTACACACGAGGGAATCAAACAGTTCATTATTTCAGATGGAAGCTGAATCGCACTCACGTGAAAACACACATGTACACACTGTCTGGTAGAACTAAGGTGGGATGCTTTATAGGCCTGGCTAATAGAATTCGCTGTGCAAGCAGACACAAGGTCACAATCTGTAAAATATTCTGAACCTGCACACTTACACTTGCCCACTGCCACATTTTTTAAACAACAATCTAACACTTTCTCATTCTAAACCCCACTATACATCTAAGAGTGATATGCTTTTCAGGGACAAAAAAATACCCCCCATCTTGAGCACTGAATTTAAATCAAAACTTCCAAGGTGGTGACATTTCCATCAATAAATAGCTTCAGTGGCATTTAATGTGTCTAGTGTTTATAGTATTATATTATTGGTCGAGACCTTATTTACTGGTGCTCTGGTTGGTCACAACTCTCTTCTCTATCACCGCCTTGCGGGAGGTGGAGGCGGGGCCTATGCTGACCTTGCTGGAGGACCCGTTCAATCCTACAATGCCGCTCTGTGAGCCTGCGCTGGACTCTGCGGCGGAGCTCTGCTCTGTGGTGTAGAGGACTCTGTGTGAGCCAGAGAGGCCGTTCCTCTGCATGGACCCCTGGGAGAAACCTAACACCCCTCCCTGGCCTTTCTGCACCCCACTACCGCCGCTGCTACCCCCCTGTCCCTCCATCACCAGCATGCTCTGTGACCCTGATAAGCCCCCTCGCTGCAGGGAGCTACACTGCTGCAGCCAGGCCTGACCCCCCTGAAGGACCTGACCCCCTTGTACCAACTGCCCCCCCTGAAGAACTTGCCCCCCCTGAAAAACTTGCCCCCCCTGCAGCATTTGCCCCCCCTGCATCACCGGCCCATCCACAACCATCATACCCTGAGAACCAGACATGTTCCCCATATGGATCAGGCCTCCCTCTCCCCTGCCAAGGGTGCCCTGAGCCTGGGTACCGGTCACCACCCGTTGCCCCTGCAGCACCAGGCCCTGGGCCGAGCCTGACGGAGGCCCGTTGACCATTATCATGCCCTGTGTGTTGGGGACCTGTTGCTCCACTACATAGTGCATCTGCTGCACCACGGGCTGCATCATAGGCTGCATGGTGGTGTAGTACATAGGCTGTTGCTGCAGTAGGAAGGTCTGGCCCTGGCTTCCTCCCACCATGTCCTGCCTCAGAGTAGACAAACGATCTGAACGATCTGACTCCCTCACCACAGCCCTCTCGACGTGTGTCACCTGGGCCGGGGCAGGGGGCGGTGCTGGGGCTGGGACCGGGACCGGGGCGGCGGAAACCACTCTGGACGCCACATTGGTCGTCACACTGCTGGCTGCTGTTGGCATGGAGATGATGGGTCTGGGTGGCAGAGGGGCAGAGACTTCAGTTTGGATCCTCTCTCCGCGGCACACCTCGGCCAGGGTCTTGAACTTTGGCCCCAGGTCATTGAGGAACTGGAGGTCGTTGTCAGATTCCAGGAGGCTGCAGCATCCCACCGAGCCTACAGGAGAGCCCTGGCCCTCGTAGTCATACACCAACTGACTGTCCTTCTGGATGTGGTTTTCAGCTGCACAATGAGCTTTCTGAAAATACAACACAGACCCACACAGACATATGTTACAATACAGACACATCAATTAACTTCACCGCCTGCCACCATTCATTATACCATACATTCAGTGTATATAGATGGGTTAGCTGACAAGGTCACGGAAATTTTGTGCCCGCTTCAATGGGGCACAAGTCCATGAGTTGTTGTGATTCTGGATGGCCATATAGCTACCAACAATGACAAACTGCCATGAGGGGAATCGTAAGTGACTAGTTTCAGCTAGTTTCTGATACAATGTCTTGTTTTGAGGTGTTTTGACTGATTTCATGTCAATGCTAATATGGCAAAAAATACGCTAGCAAGTTAACCAACAACGGCAATGATGTATTTGACAGACATCAAGTGCTCATTGTGCAAATGTATTTATGTTTTCAATAAACATTTGGAGATTAAATATAGACCCATATTGTCAACAATCTAAGCCAACCCCGGCTGTTTTGCCCCATAATTCCGCATATGTCGGTTTTGTTGCTAAACAACCAACCTGTCTATTCTACCAGTTAAATATACACACAACCTTTCATATATGGCCACTGTATTTCTATTTGTGTTCTCTACTCCATGTTGATGCACAATCTACTGACCTGACAGTCAGAGGGTAGATCTATTTTCTGCCTCCTTACCTGAGAGTAGTACTCCTCCAGGTAGTGATCAGGCAGGGCGATGCCTTCATAGGCTCCTCCTCCCTCTCTGCTCTCATACTCAGAATAAAAGCCTCCTCCATTCCCATGGCCGATTATCTCTCCTCCATTCTTATATCCAATATCCATAAGGCCGTCTGATTGGTAGAATCCACCGCCCATCGTGGAGGAGGAGTTCTGGAACTGATCACCACCTATCATTAGCCCCGCCCCTCCGGTCGTTGCTGCAATGGTTCCCGCGTTGATCATTTTGACCCTTCCTGTGTCGACCTGAACTGGTGCATTCAGCAGAGGTACTTCCTGTAAGAGGTCAGGGGTCAGAGGGTTAAAAAAATATTGCTGTGACATATTGGACCATTAACCCCAACGAGAAACATACTACCATAGTGGAATCATTCACACAAAAGATTATCTGTGACCCCGCACGCACACACACCCTTCTTTCCCCTTCTTACCGTGTTCTCCCCCTGTCCCTCAGTGTGGTAGGAAATGAGTTGTGCCTTGGCGTCAAAGGGCATCTCAGTGAAGCCCCCAGGAAGACCTCCGGCACCCCCACACGTACAGAACAACAGCAGGAGAGGGATTACTGTGGAGACAGGACCATGAGAGGGGGGTTAGACAATACATAAGAGTAGCATCTTCAATTAAAAACCAAGAGCTATGACCTGCCATTACACGGCATAAGCAAGAAAGCAAGAGTAGGGCTGATGCTGACTATACAGTGAGCTCCAAAAGTATTGGGACAGTGATACATTTTTTGTTGTTTTGGTTCTGTACTCCAGCACTATGGATTTGACGGGTGAACCGTTTAGAAATTATAGCACTTTTTGACCATAGCCCACCCGTTTTAGGGGACCAAAAGTATTGGGACAAATTTACTTATGTGTATTAAAGTAGTAAAAAGTTATGTATTTGGTGGTCCCATATTCATAGCACGCAATGACTACAACAAGCTTGTGACTCTACACATTTGTTGGATGCATTTTCTGTTTGTTTTGGTTGCGTTTCAGATTATTTTGTGCCCAATAGAAATTAATGGTAAATAATGTATCGTGTCATTTTGGAGTAAATTAAACTAGAATATGTTTCTAAACACTTCTCTATTAATGTGGAAGCTACCATGATTACAGATAATCCTGAATTAATTGTGAATAATGATGAGTGAGAAAGCCACAGCGGCATAAATATCATACCCCCCAAAAATGCTAACCTCCCCTGTAATTGTAATGGTGCGAAGTTAATAATTATTAATGATTCATTCAAGTTGAGCCGTAATCACAGCCTGGTCTCATAGACTAGATGTAATGTAGTAAACGTAAATCCACTCACAGTACAAGACTGATGTATTTACAAGTGTAGCAGGAGACCAACTACTTTTTTGTTTATACAGTATGATTTAGTTAAAGGGGCACAGCCATGGGTGGGCCAGGGAGGGCATAGACCTACCCATTCGGGAGCCAGGGCCCAGCCAATCAGAATGAGTTTTTCCTCACAAAAGGGCTTTATTAAAGACATAAATACTCCTCAGCAACCCCCCTGTGGCATTGTGTTGTGTGACAAAACTGCACATTTTAAGTGGCCTTTTATTTTCCCCAGCACAAGGTGTAATGATCATGCTGTTTAATCAGCTTCTTGATATGCCACATCTGTCAGGTGGATGGATTATCTTGGCAAAGGAGAAATGCTCACAAACAGGGATGAAAACGAATTTGTGCACAAAATTTGAGAAATAGTTTTTTTGTGCATGTGGAACATTTCTGGGATCTTGTATTTCAGCTCATGAAACATGGGACCAACACTTTACATGTTGCGTTTATATTTTTGATCAGTATATTTCAGGTGTCGACTCAGACTTGCTCTGACATAAATATCAATCAAGTTCAGGCAATGATGTTTGATTAGGCATTCTGTAGGAAATTCAGTCTTAAATGGCGCAATAAAGCTTCTTGCTTCTGAAGCTAAGCAGGGTTGGTCCTGGTCATTTCCTGGATGGGAGACCAGATGCTGCTGGAAGTGGTGTTGGAGGGCCAGTAGGAGGCACTCTTTCCTCTGGTCTAAAAAATATCCCAATGCCCCAGGGCAGTGATTGGGGACACTGCCCTGTGTAGGGTGCCGTCTTTCGGATGGGACGTTAAACGGGTGTCCTGACTCTCTGAGGTCATTAAAGATCCCATGGCACTTATCGTAAGAGTAGGGGTGTTAACCCCGGTGTCCTGGCTAAATTCCCAATCTGGCCCTCAAACCATCATGGTCACCTAATAATCCCCAGTTTAGAATTGGCTCACTCATCCCCCTCCTCTCCCCTGTAACTATTCCCCAGGTCGTTGCTGCAAATGAGAACGTGTTCTCAGTCAACTTACCTGGTAAAATAACGGTAAAATAACGGTAAAATAAAAAAATAATAGATGACTTAGTGATATGGCTCTCTTGTCTCCTCAACTAAAGCTGGGATTGTTTAAAGACAGATCAGTTCAGAGCTGTGTGAGAGAGGAGGGACTATGGGAAGAGTTTAGTGTACCAGCCATAGAGATGGATAGAGGATTCATCATGGATCTGACCCATTTTAGCATGGACATTGCAATTGAGGGCTTCCACCATGCTATTTTAAAGTAGTCAACTGGGTGGGGATTCCTATGGGCTGTAGCTTCAATGGCGCTGCCCATGCTGTCACAGACGCTATAATAGCACAGATATAAAGATGAGTCATCTATCTCTATGGTACCAGAATATTTAAGAGGATCGGCCTGACTGAGCAGGGCTCTAAGCAGAATTACTGATCTACAATACAAATTCCCTTGCATCAGAAATATCTTCTCATTATATGATCAAGATCAGTGAATCTGCGCCTTGCTCAGGCAATCCCCATCCCCTCAATGACTAACTCTAGCTCTAACCATGTCACAATGATGACTTTGATTTTCTCACTATTGTAGACATTGATGAACCCAGTTGGTCAAAAGATTTGTCCTGAAAATATGGAATACATTTTCCTTGTTTCACTGCCAATCCCTGAATGCATTCTGCCTTTTTTTCTTCTAGATGATGACATCATACTCACGCAGTAGCGTCAGCAGACCCAGGAAGAGCAGTCCAATTGCTGCAGGCCCTAGCACTGCCCCGGTTGAGCCCTTAGCTCCTCGCGTCGCGCACGCCTTCCCTTTGTCCGCACACGTGCAGACATCTACCTTTAGCTTCTGCAGGTCAGGACACGCGTGCCCCTGCTGGTCGCGGATCTCCATGGCAACTGCGTAGGAGCCCGGCCACAAATCCTTTTGGGACCTCAGGATGGTCGAGGTGTCTGTAGGGTCAGAGGTTAGACACAAACACAGTCATACATGAGACAGGTTGTCAGATAGATATACTACATCTGTCTGGGGATTGGGACCACAACATGGACGGTATCACTTTCCTTCCGTATCTCTATGACTAAGGAAATAGGCATGTCTGTCAAATCATATTGCATTGGTCACATACACGTGATTAGCAGATGTTATTGCGGGTGTAGCGAAATGCTTGTGCTTCTAGCTCCGACAGTGCAATAATATCTAAGAAGTAATATCTAACAAATTACACAACATATACCCAATACACACAAATCTAAGTAGGAATGAATTAAGACTATATACATATGGAAGAGCGATGTCAGAGCGGAACAGACTAAGATACAGTAGAATAGTATAGAAAACAGTATATACATGAGATGCGTAATGCCAAATATGTAAACATTAAGTCATTTAGATACCGTAGAATAGTATAGAATACAGTAAAAACATAAGAGATGAGTAATGCAAGATATGTAAACGTTATTAAGTCACTAAGATACAGTAGAATAGTATAGAATACAGTATATGTGATGTGATATGCTTGGCTATGCTACCACTCAGTGTAGCTCTTCTTTGTTACTAGACTAAATAACCCTAATGGTTTTATTGTGTGCTATCATCATCTTATTCCCTCAGTAGGAACTCCATTCTCCAGGCCTCTCACCGTTTAGGTGCTCGACCACCCACACTCCCTCTGTTCCCTCTGGGATGATGGTGAAGGTGAAGGGGGCTCCGTTGGGGAACGCATCCTTGTCCACTGCAGTCACGGTAATAGCATCGGCTGTCATACACATGGTCTGAACGTTACTAGTAAGCGTGGGGCAGTGGTCGTTCAAGTCCTCCACCTGGATGGCTACCATACCCGTGGCTGTCTTAGAGGGCATGTCTGAACAGGAAAAGAGTGCAACAATCAATCAATCAGTCAGTCAGTTAATAAATCAACCAAATGTATTTATAAAGACATAGAAAGGAAGTGTACCCATAAGCACTTCAGCCCAGCTTGAACAAACGGAATCATGTGCTCGACTTGTAAATCCCAAAACATTCCTTACCAGGACACTTGAACAGGTGACTATCAGGGATAATACAGAAAAAGGAGCACTCTGTTTCTGCATAGATCTGATGGATTTATTAACGAAAAAATCAAACAGGCTGACGTTTCGGCGTAGCTCGCCTTCATCAGAGCCTTGAGTAGGAAAAGGTGGCAGGCACTAAGCGAGTGCTAACCATGGCTCAGCCTCCACTTTGAAATTCTGGGGAATTGAGAAAGTTTCTCTCTCCACCAGAGGCAATATCGTGAGGTAATTGCTACCGATAGAGGCATTGTGGACGGACTGCTTAGACGCGGTCGAGCGAAAGGGTCAGCTCTTTCTCTTCTTTCGTAAATATGTTTTGTTTTTGTTTATTTCTCTTTCCTTTGTTATTATTCAAGTGGAATGCACTGTATATGTAGGAAGGAATCTAGAAGGCTTATTATACTTGGTTAAATAGCCCATGTCTAGTTGATATTATTGACAGCTCTAAATGACATGTTTGAAAAACATGGCAAGTGTGACACTCCCCTGTGAGGTTAAATAGGTGCCTTCCACCTTTTTCTACTCAAGGCTCTGATGAAGGTGAACTACGATGAAACGTCAGCCTGTTTGTTTGCTTGTCCCGTTAATAAATCTATCAGATCTATGCATAAACAGACGGCTCCTTTTTCTTTATTTCCCTGGATAGTCACCTGTTTAAGTGTCCTGGGGTAAGGAGTGTTTTTGGATTTAGAAAGCCCTTTTTACCATCAGTAGTTGTCACAAAGGAATAGGGAAGAAGATTGTTAGGGGAGGCAACCTATTTCTGATTTTGACAGTTGTCATGCACATTGTTATTTGTTATGAGTGAAAGCTGTGTACTCCTGTTAAGTGACGGTGCTTTATCCCACTCTGCTGGGTTAAAGAGTACTACAACAACCCTGCTTGTAGGGTGCTACCACAGATAGAACAATGAAACAGATATTTCACCAGATGTAAAGTGAAGTATCCGATTGGCGTTACCACTCACTACCAAATATGGTAGTAGCCCACTTCTCAGAGTAGGTGTTCCCTAATGGAAATACATGCTAGAACGTGCAAATAGGGTCTCGCTAGCTTGTGCTTGACTCTGCCCACCTTCTTCCTTGTTCTGCCCACTATGATTCATTTGTTCCCATTTGAAATGACAGGCTGGGGTCTATCTTGGTTTCGTTATACAAATCTTTGGTGCTACCGCCTGATGTATATAAATAATGGGTGCTACCTCCTGTTGGTGGAAACAGAGTACTACAGTTCATCTGCTTGTGAGGCTGGTCTGCTCCCTCTGCTGGTGTATGTAAAGCAGTACTGCTCCCGTTTGTTCCACAGCCCAGACATACCACAAGTATGAATGGTGCGAAACATACCACAAGATAAACCTATTATATAGATGTATTAATCAAATCCTTGACTACAGGAGCCGGATTCACAAAACATTACTTACGAAAAAACTTAAGAAGTTTATTAAGGCAAAAATAACTAGCGCGTAAATGCAATTCCTCAAAATGTTCTTAGGAATTCATAGTTTTCTTAGGAACTTTGTAAATATATTTTCTAAGAACTTCGTAAATATCATCTTATGTGGCATTGACATTAGTGACGTGCTTGAAACCAATAAATAAGCCTATGTGACAGGGATGATATGATTTGGTTATTTTGTTGTTTTTCACACATTGGTCATTATAGCCATCAGGCTACCTATATCAAAACCAAAAATGGATAACCAAGGAAAGAGCAATAAAAAAATAGCTTGACGTGATGGTGGAGGAAATAGCAGCCAGGAAAGGGTTGCTGTTGGGGAGACTTGATAACTGCGGGGTCAATACAGAGACCAAAAAGAGAGGATGGGTGAGAATGGCCGAGTTTGTCGCCACCGTCTGGGGTATGTCAAGGGACAGTGACGCTGTACAAAATAAGTGGTCCGACATCAATTCGGCTGCAAAGAAGAAGGGAGCTGAGAGACCATTCACGTGGAACAGCTGGAGGAGAAGGTGTCGTCTATGATAGGAGAGACGGTGGTAGACTGCGCGACCGTTAAGTTAGGTAGCTCCGTTAGCTAGCTAACGCGTAACGACATTATAGCCAACATAGCTAACAACGTTAACGTTAGCCAAGTTCTTCTTTGTAAATTGACAAGATAGCGCTAGCTATTTAATGTTATGGGTGTAAGATGGCACAGTGATGGCATCTGTTGGTAAATGTTAATTACTGCAACTTCAGTGTTTTTACCGGTGTGCTTGAGATACCCGGATGTATTGCCATGTACTGAACAAGACTGGTTACTCGCATCAATGCCTCTGTCTCGTCATTTAACATCCAAACATGGCGTCAGAGAGTCGGATAACTAACCATGATCTCCGCAAATTAGAGTGAACTGTGATGCTTCCTTGAGAAAAATGCTTCCTTGAGTAAATGTTGCCGGAATTAACCTTAGCTAGAGTGAGTTTGCTAGTTAGCAGTTAGCTTAAGAGTTGTGTGGCACCGGTTAGACATGGCAGTGAATATTCCCCATCCCGCCGTTGTGAAGCTCAGCGGAGATTGGAGCACGAACTGGGATACATTTAGAGGTGAATGGGAGGACTATGCACTAGCCACGTGACTTCTGGAAAAGGACGCGGAGGTAGTGGCTGCCACTTTGAGGACAATAATAGGAACTGAATGCCGACACGTATACAAACACAACCTGAACCTAACAGCAGCTCAGCAAGGTTAACGCAACAGCTATTCTTGATGCTCTTGAAAATTACTTTAAGCCAGCAAAGAACGTTATCTACGAGTGTTATGTTTTCGGTTGTTGCAAAGAGGGGGACGGGGAGTCCATTGACAGCTTTGTCACCAGCCTAAGGGAAAAGGCAGCTACATGTGAATATGGTGCTTTAAGAGATGAACTGATCAGAGATCAGATAGTGCTTGGTATAGTTTGAGGGCACGCGCAGACATTTGCTGAGAGAACGTGACCTGACGCTGGTTTTGGCAGTGGAGACATGCCGTGCAGCAGAGCTTACTGATATACGGATAAGGTCCATGGAGCTAGAAAGGCAACATATGGACAATGTCAATGCTACATTCAGGCAGCTAGTAAAGAAATTCCCCTTTGCCACAGCTAATGCTAATACTACAGCCAACTCTGCAGTAGACAACCCCAAAACGTGCAGATATTGTGGCATTTCTCATGGACGGGGTAAAGAACACTGCCCAGCCTATGGGAAAATATGCAAATCCTGTGGTACAGCTAATTACTTCACAAGGGGGTCTGCATGAAAAGCAAGAGAAAGGAGGGTAAGGTGCACTCCATTGAAACAAACCCAGATGAAGGGAACAACAGCACAGACTAGGTATATGCTAGCGAGTGCATAGGGGCAGTGAAGGCAAAAGGAAAAAAGTGGTTTGTCACTCTACTACTTAATAATAAACCACAGCAATGCCAGCTAGATTTGGGAGCCACATGTTAAGTTATGAGCCTTAAAGACAAAAGGAGGCTCGCGCCCTGAGACAAACTCACACAGAGTAGTACCAAGCTGAAACTATTCAGGCCAGTTCATGAACTCTTTAGGCCTGTTTGTGACGTAGTGTGTTTTACGTGGCCAGAAACACACCCTTGAGTTTGAAATAGTTGAGGCTAGTCAACAGCCATTACTGCCAGGTTCTACATGTGAGCGCCTTGGGCTTATTAACTTCACCATCGCAGCAGACCTTAACATTATAGACAAAGTCCAGGCTGGGCCTGGAGACACTCCTAAGCAAATACCATGATGTCTTCAACTCACTGGTTGAGTCAGTTCCCGGTGAAGTCCACTTTGAGTTGGACGCAGTAATCCAGCCTGTCCAGTGTGCCCCCGGCAGTGTACCAGTGTCCATGAAAGCAGCTACGAATGCTCAGCTTGACAAATACGAAGCAGATGGCCACATCACATCTGTCACTGAGCCTAAAGACTGAATAAGTAATATGGTTATCATCAAGAAACCAGACAAGCTACGGATATGCATTGATCCTAAACACCTCAACCGGGCTCTGCGACGTTCACATTACATTATGTGGAGGACACGTTGGAGGATGCTCTTTACAAGCTCCCACAGGCCAGAGTCTTCACGCTCGTGGATGCCAGAGATGCCTTCCTGCAGTGCAAGCTCGACGAGCCCAGCAGCTACATGACCACCTTTTGGACACCCTGGGGCAGGAAGTGGTGGTTGAACCTCCCGTTTGGGGTCTCCGTGGCACCAGAGGTGTATCAGCGGAAACAGCACGAGCTGTTGGTGGGACTCAGTGGCGTGGAACCAATAGCAGATTACATCCCCGTAGTGGGCTGTGGGGACAGTGATGAGGAGGCAGAACGTGACCATGACGCCAAGCTGCTGGCCCTGATGGACAGATGCAGACAGGTCAAGCTAAGGCTAAGCATAAAAAAGCTTTAGTTTAAAGTGCCAGAGGTCCGCTTTCATGGGCACATCTTGTCCTTCACCGGATTGAAGGTGGATCCTGAGAAAGTGAAGGCTGTCTTGGAAATGCCCCCCCCCCCCCCCCCCCCCCCCCCATCTGACGTGAAGGCAGTGCAGCACTTCGTCGGATTCGTGGCCTATCTGGCCAAGTTCCTAACGCAGCTCTCTGAGTTGTGTGAGCCACTTACACCCACCCAACACTCTCCTGGAGCCCTGTGTGGTGACAGACGTGCCACTGAAGCTACGTCACGGAAGACAGGTCTCCAAGTTCTTCTACGACAAATCAGCAAAATACTTACCTGAGCTCAGGGTGGGTGAAACAGTGCGGATGAAGCCACTACCAGGGGACCAGACGGGCCTCTGTAGACTCGAATCCTGTGTACAGAAAGTTGCTACCATGCTCCTACTTGGTCAAAGTGAATGGATCACTGTACCATCGTAACAGGGTTGACCTTCGGATTGCTGAGCCAGCACCTACTCAGAACCCCGATGGTCATAGGGGTCGCATGACAAAGGACGGAACCTCAGCAAGTCACATGGGGCCTGAGGCACTTTGCGAAGAGCTAAGGGATCCCAGGTTGGCCGCTCCTTCGCCCATCAATACTCCCCTTAGACAGTCAGGTGACACGCCTGTGCGTGAACACGCAGTCCTCGTAGACGCCCCCTTTCTTTTTACGCTGCGGGCGTCTGTCCCAGCCACCAAACATACTTAATCTGTAGGTTTCCCATTAGGGATTGTTGACAGACAGAGATATAAAAAAAAAATGGGAAAAGTGAAGAGACATCAAAATGTGTGAAGTTGATACCTGAAAAAAAAAACTAAAATGTTCATGTTGGAAATTATTACTAGGTTTGTTTTGTTAGTGAATTGACAGCTCCTGTCCTATTTTATAAAAGGGAAGATGTTATAGGTGTAAGATGGCACAGTGATGCCATCTGTAAATGTTAATTACTGCAACTCCAGTGTTTTTACCGGTGTGCTTGAGATACCCGGATGTATTGCAATGTCCTGAACAAGACTGGTTACTCGCATCAATTCCTCTGTCTCGTCATTTAACATTAAAATATTTAACACTTCTAGAATATTGTAATATATTGCTAATTACTAGCTAGCTAGATAATGCGCGTTTAATTTGTTTTCTTGCTGTATTTAAATACCCCGTAGCCAACTGTGTCTGTGGCGCAAGAAAACATTCATGGTTACAAAAGTATCCATTTGTCTCGGGACAAGGGTTTAGCTGTCCTAAAGTTAAGGACATTTCCAAGAAGAAAGCCTAAAACATTCTTTTCAAGATTCCCATTTCTTCTTAATGGTTTTCTTAGGAAGAAACATAGGGAAAAAATTAAGAACATTTCCAATAACTTTATTGAGGAATAGCAACTTTGCTTAACTTTCTTCACAAGTCTATAGTTAAGAAAAAAATGGCAGTTAAGAAGAAATGTCTTCTTAAGAAGGTTTTGTGAATCAGGCCCCTTTACTGCACATCAGATCTAGTGCCAGTCTGTTTGTGCTATCATGTCACCTCCTTGTCACTCATTGTCATGCCAAACATGACATGAAATGTTTGGCTTGACAAGGACAGCAATGGAGTTTACAAGAGCACAAACAGATCTAGGAACAGGCTACATCCGGTCAGCCTTGATGTATGGATTACGGAGTATGAGCATAATACAAGGCTATAAGGAGACAGGAGTGTACTCTTCTCAATTTTCAGTGCTTAGCAGAGCCACAGAACATGGATAGTGTTACAAGGTAGGATTCAGGCTCAGGGGTTATATAGACTGATGTTATATAATCTTGTGCTATGTAGAATAGATTGTAATAAGAGATCATGTCATTTCATTCAGAAATGCTACAGAAGGCTATAGACTAACTAGTTCAACTTGAGTTATTCATGTTATGTAACATATGTCTGATACAAAGGTAGCAGATGTGATGAGGTAGCCCTCTGTGCAGCTTCAAAAACAGTGTCACCCTCAGGCAAAGATGGAATTTCATATTGCACTAACTGTTAAGTTTTTGGTTTCTCCCATGGGAGACCCAGGTTCAGATCCTTCCACTGGCACATTGACATTCAATATACTGTAGGGTGTTGTGTGTCAAGGCTAAGAAGCTAACTACCAAGAGGCTGAACTAGCTTACCTTGGGTCATGCAGAGAACTTTGGCGTAGTATGTCCCGTTGACCAGGAACTTGGACTCTCTGTCAGGCATCTTATTGAGTTTAATATCCCCAGTCAACTCATCAACGGTCAGCCAGTTGTCTGGGTCAGAGCCCTTAGCATACCTACATCAGGAAAAACAGGGATAGTGGAAAATGTTTTGGTATATGAACTTATGCATATCGGATGGGTGTTGTGTATTTGAGCTCAACAGATCAGACAAGGTATTGCCAAGTGTGTGTGTGTGTGTGTGTGTGTGTGTTTGAGAGCCACTACAGACCTGACGTTCTGTGCAGGCATTAGTGTGTCTCCGTCGATGGCATGGTAGGAGCCGATCACCTTGTTGATATTGAAGTCTCCTCCCTCTGAGATGGGGATAGCCTTGACCTTGGGGTCAAACCGTGGCCCCTCTGGCTGGTTCTTCACGGCGATCTTTACTGGGTAGGTCTTCATAGGTTTCCCTGTAGAACCTCCACCACCAAACCACGATCCTCCACCTCCTCCTCCTCCACTACCCCCTCCTCCACTACCTCCTCCTCCACTACCTCCTCCTGTCCCACCTCCTCCTCCACTACCTCCTCCTGTCCCACCTCCTCCTCCTCCTCCTGTCCCACCTCCTCCTCCTCCTCCTCCTCCTCCTCCTCCTCCTTCAGAATTATAGGGTGGAGCCTGGTTAGCTACGGCTATTCCCAGCTCAAGGTGTTTGACGTCTTCATAGTCTACAGACTAATGGATGGAAGAAACAAAAAGGCACATGTAAACAAATGGATCGTTTCAGCAGAAAAAGAAAGTGTGTGCTGTGTGTGTGTGTATATCTGTGAATGTATGACTGTGCAGTGTGATACTCACGCCGTACCTTCTTGAGCATCAGAACTCCCTCGTTGGTCTTGGGGTCTGTCTCAATGCTGAAGTAGCCAGCCTCGTTGCCCTTGACGATTTCAAACTGAGTCACCCAGTTAGGAGTGTTCTCCATGTCCAGGTCATTCGCTTTGAACCTCATCACCTCCACATTCTCTGTGTTCTCCTCAATACTGCCCTCATACTGCAGAACCACACAAAGAGTATCAGACACTACATCAGCCTCTAGTGTCCTAATACTATACAGAGGGGGAGTAATATTAACCTGGTCCCAGATCTGTGTATGTGCTAGTCAACACCTCTGACTAGCATTACTAGTTAACATTGTCTTCCGACAGATGGCACAACTCCAAAGCAATGCATTGCCATGAACAGTGGATATGGAGTCATCATCTGACGTGAGACAATGAAACAATTATATTATACAGATCTAAGATCAGGCTGGAGTATGCTGTTGGGAGTGTTTCCTAAAGCACATACAGATCTGGGATCAGGCTGATGGAGTAATGTACTAATTACCTCATCTTTCTCCAGAGTGGGAGGGTTGTCGTTCACATCCTTGATGTTGACTCTAAAGGTTCCGGTGCCGGTGTTGCCCTCTGGTCTACCGTTCAGATCTGTACCTTTCACTGTCAGCATGTACCAGTCCTGCACCTAGAAAACAAAAGAGATAAATATATATATAAAAACTGAGTGTCTAATAACAATCTGTCTACTAAAAACAGTGTGCATGCGGCCGTGAAGTTCTTGTCCCATCGCGCTCTAGCGACTCCTGCGGCAGGCCGGGCCCATGTATGCTGACACGGTCGCCAAGGGTGCGGTGATTCCTCTGACACATTAGTGCGGCTGGCTTCCGGGTTAAGCGAGCAGTGTGTCAAGAAGCAGTGCGGCTTGGCGTGGTTATGTTTTGGAGGACGCACGGCTCTCGACCTTCGCCTCTCCCTAGTCCGTACGGGAGTTGCAGTGAAGGGACAAGACTATCTACCAATTGGATATCCCGAAAAAGGGGTAAAAATAAAGTCTAAATAAATAGAAAGAAAAAATAAATAAAGATGGGTGACTATGCTGTATGTACCTCTCTGTTCAGTGTGCGCTGTTTTACTCTCAGTTCTCCTTCATTGGTGATGTAGAACATGCTCTCTCCTGGAGGCTCCTGTTTAATTATGGTGTAGGCAATCTGAGAGTTCTCATTCCCTGGTTCGTCAGCGTCTGTCGCAACCAACTTCATGATGGACGTGTCTACAGAAACAGAAAAAAAACTGTCATCAACACTAATATCTCTATTAATGTTCATCAAATAACATTGCCCCAGGACATTTAAAAAACATTCATGGGATGTTGTCATGCTATCATTAACTTGGCAACCCAGAATGAAAATCTTGCACCAGCTACTCGATTATTAGTTACGTTGTCTGTCCATGAGAGATTATGCTGTCATTAGCTGGAAAACACATTGGGATTGCATTGGCACATTCCCATTTTCTAGGGGAAGTTGTAAACATTTTACATTTTACATTTGAATCATTTAGCAGACGCTCTTAAACAGAGCAACCCACTTTTCTAGGGGAAGTTCTTGATTTATTGCCAAACACTTGCCTTTTGAGCTGAGCTCGTACACCTCTCCTGGGTTAATGTCACCGAAAATAGGAGGGTTATCATTTTGATCCACAACTTGGATCCTCAAATCAATGTTCTTTTCTGCTTGACTGCCATCAGTGAACCTAGCGGTACCTGACAACTGAAGAGAAAAAAACATCATCATCTATCTATCTATAAATAAACCAAAGGACATCATACATTGCGACAGTACTAATACACCTGTGCTATATCTTCAGTCATTTGGCTCTGCTGTAGGTGGGATACTCACATTGTACATGGCGATAGTCTCCCGGTCCAGGATACCAGTGATGCGTACAAAGCCGGTGTCAGGGTTCACTATGAACAGGTTGAAGGGGTATTTAGTAGCTCCCACCCCAGTTAGAGAGTACTGCACATTACCAGTCCCATCGTCTGAATCTGACCGGATCTGAAACACAGAAACACAGATAAACAGAGAGTGAGTCGACACAAACACAAAATACAACAAACATGACAGCAATATTAACATTGCTAGAGACGAGAGACACGTATTTAGAGAGTTGGACCAATGTGGTTTCCGCATTATAGTGCATTTACAGTACCAGTCAAACGTTTGGACACACCTACTCATTCAAGGGTTTTTCTTTATTTTTACTATTTTCTACATTGTAGAATAATAGTGAAGACATCAAAACTATGAAATAACATATGGAATCATGTAGTAACCAAAAAAGTGTTAAACAAATCAAAATATATTTTATATTTGAGATTCTACAAAGTAGCCACCCTTTGCCTTGATGACAGCTTTGCACAATCTTGGCATTTTCTCAACCAGCTTCACCTGGAATGCTTTTCCAATAGTCTTTAAGGAGTTCCCACATGTGCTGAGCACTTCTTGCTTTTCCATCACTCTGCGGTCCAACTCATACCAAACCATCTCAGTTGGGTAGAAGTCCGGTGATTGTGGAGGCAAGGTCCTCTGTTGCAGCATTCAATCACTCTTCTTCTTGGTCAAATATCCCTTACACAGCCTGGAGGTGTGTTGGGTCATTGTCCAGCAGAGGACCAGCACACCTCCTCCTCCATGCTTCATGGTGGGAACCACACATGCGGAGATCATCCGTTCATCTACTCTGCGTCTCACAAAGACACGGTGGTAGGAACCAAAAATCTAAAATTTGGACTCATCAGACCAAAGGACAGATTTCCACCGGTCTAATGTCCATTGCTCGTGTTTCTCGGCCCAAGCAAGTCTCTTCTTATTGGTGCCGTTTTGTAGTTGTTTCTTAGCAGCAATTCGACCATGAAGGCCTGATTCACGCAGTCTCCTCTGAACAGTTGATGTTGCGATATGTCTGTTACTTGAACTTTGAAGCATTTATTTGGGCTGCAATTTCCAATTTCTGAGTCTGGTAACTCTAATTAACTTATCCTCTCCAGAGGTTACTCTGGGCCTTTCTTTCCTGTGGCGATCCTCATGAGAGCCAGTTTCATCATAGTGCTTGATGGTTTTTGCGACTGCACTTAAAGAAACTTTCAAAGTTCTTGACATTTTCCAGATTGACTGACCTTCATGTCATAAAGTAATGATGGACTGTTGTTTCTCTTTGCTTATTTGAGCTGTTCTTGCCATAATATGGACTTGGTCTTTTACCAAGTTGGGCTATCTTCTGTATACCACCTTTACCTTGTCACAACACAACTGATTGGCTCAAACCGATTAAGAAGGAAAGAAATTCCACAAATTAACTTTTAACAAGGCACACCTGTTAATTGAAATGCATTCCAGGTGACTACCTCATGAAGCTGGTTGAGAGAATGCCAAGAGTGTGCAAAGCTGTTATCAAGGCAAAGGGTGGCTACTTTGAAGAATCTATAATATTAAATACATTTAGATTTGTTTAACACTTTTTTGGTTACTACATGTTTCCATATGTGTTATTTCATAGTGTTGATGTCTTCACTATTATTCTACAATGTAGAGAATTCCTTGAATAAGTCATTTTTTTATTTAACCAGGTAAGTTGACTGAGAACACATTCTCATTTACATCAATGACCTGGGGAATAGTTACAGGAGAGAGGGGATGAATGAGCCAATTGTAAGCTGGGGATGATTAGGTGGCCATGATGGTATTATGGGCCAGAATGGGAATTTAGCCAAGACACCAGGGTTAACACACCTACTCTTACAATAAGTGCCATGGGATCTTTAGTGACCACAGAAGGTCAGGACACCCGTTTAACGTCCCACCCGCAAGACAGCATCCCTACACAGGGCAATGTCCCCAATCACTGCCCTGGGAATTGGGACATTTTTTTTTAGACCAGAGGAAAGAGTGCCTCCTACTGCCCCTCCAACACCACTTCCAGTAGCATCTGGTCTCCCATCTAGGGACTGACTAGGACCAACCATGCTTATCTTCAGGAGCAAGCCAGCAGTGGTATGCAGGGTGCTATGCTGCTAGGTGTGTTCAAACTTTTGACTGGTACTTTACCATGTTAGCCCACCATTAACATTACGTCAGGAAAATCTAAACAATGCTATGTAACTGAATATCTAGAATTAGAACAATATTCTAAATTCTAAAAGTTGGCTTAACTCTCTAAATATATGGCTCTGCTAGCGACCAATTGCACCTCCGCCATGTGGCATTACCTTGGCGATAAACTCTTTCTTGGTGTAGTCTACATTTTCATCTAGTTTCTGGGGAGGGATGATCCATTCCCTCCTGTGTCTCCTTAGCCCAGTGGAATGACGTGTCTCCACCACAGTCACAGACACTAAAACCTGCTTTCACAAAACAAAATACATCAATGGTTACTTTCATGGATAACAGTGACATAGCATTAGCAGAAACCCCAATCATCTCACCCACCCCATCCACTATCAATGTGTCCGGAACATATTAACTGATTGCTCCTCCTCTCAAGTTCTCATAATTCAGTCAGGTCTTCCAAATGGTAAAGACCTGGCAGAATTATACTTTATGGTGAGTGATTGTGCTCACCCCATGTTTTTCAGAGGTGGAGAGAGAGAAAAAAAGATAAAGAGAGAGAGAGTATTACTTGTATTATGTTTCTCTAGATCAGTGTATCTCAATTTCCAGTCCATGGACTGGGACAGGTGCATGGCATATTTTTTTTAACCTGGCAGTCAATAATTTTATCTCTCATTTTAGTTTGGGGTCCTGGTATAGGAAGAGCCATTGTTGTATGTCCCTCTCCTGTAGTGAGTTACTCTTTGATCTGTCATTCAAACACTCAGGTTCCATGAGTTTACTGTGACTTGTAATGAACCTAAACCAGAACTTAAACCTGTTATGATAGTGTACATCCTAAACCAACAAGTACTGAGGCATAACTGTGAAAGCAGTGAGACCGTGCCAAGCCTACTGCAGACCCACCCAGACAACCACTCCTAAGTAAAGAATAGTTATTGTAGCTCGCAAGGAGGAGTATGAACCTGTATGTAATAGTGGATGGGCACGTGAGAACAAAAGATGAATCAGGACTGGCAAAAAACACATGCCAAATGGCATCCTATTCCCTATATAGTGCACTACTTTTGACCAGAGCCCTACGTGAGTCCTATAGGTCCTGGTCAAAAGTAGTGCACTAAATAGGGAATAGGGTGCGATTTGGGATGCATTAACATGTTTGACAAATAGCCCTGTGGATGGAATGACCAGCAAGCTTTGACAGCCAGGTCATCGTCAACATGAAACTGTTGTCACTAGTTACAACAGCCATAAAGTCATAATTATGGCTAAACCCTGCGTATTTCTACAATTGATCTTCTTAAAATCTGATTTAAAACTTAACCATAACCCTAATATTAACCACAGAGTAAATGGTTGTTTTCATGAATTTTTACAATATAGGCAGGCCTAGCACATTTTGACTTTGTGCTTGTGGTAACTAGTAACAACCACATGAAGTCAAATTCATGCCTTTTAAAGAACAGTTGAGTGAATGCTGTAGAAATACTATTTTCTATTAATCTACAAGGTTATATAGCGGAACTAGCCTCTCTCAGCTGTGATCCGCAGCCATGACCCACTGGGCACACACTGGTTGAATCAACATCGTTTCCACAACCATAGTGGAAAAGACGTTTAATTGACGTTTGTGCCCAGTGGGACGGTTCTGCAAGGTTGCAACTAGTTACCACAGCCACAAAGTCATAAACCTACTTATTTCTACAATTTATTTCTTAAATTTTTATTATAAACCTAACCTTAACCCTAACCTTATGCCAAACCATAACCTTAAATTCAGACCAAAAAGCATTTATTTGTTTTCAGTTATTCTTATGATACGCCCATAGCCAATTTTGGTGGAAACCGTTCTGTGGATGCCATTTTCAAAATGTATTGTAGGAGGCCTTATTCATATTTCAAAACCCCTTTTCAAGCAGTGCTCTCAAAATGAAAGGGATTATTTCTCACTGTCATGAGTGAGAGCAATGTTACCATGACACCTGTGTATATGCAAATAACAAAACACTAAACTTTGGACATTTTCTCCTTTTTATGGTGGTTCTGGCTCGACCAGAGGGTTATAACTGAGTAGCATGTCAGTCCTGACCCCCAAGTAAAGGTTATGGGCTCTTGATTGACTGGGTTATATGCCTAACCACCTGAAATGTGGGGCCTAAAGATTATAAGCCTACTGTCAATATTCGTTAGAAAAGTGACACATCTTTATTTTGTAACCTCAGTAAAATAATAATTGTATAGACCTACAGAAAGAATGGGTGCGCTTGTGGACCGTCATAATCCCTTTGATAGCCAATGAGTTGTGCGCACTTGTCTCGCGCATATTTGACCAGTAGGCAGTCACCTTTTATAAAATGTATAAAAGTGTTTATTACACAACTCCTTTTTGTATTTTTAATAACGGCCCACTCTGGGAGCGAGATGAGACTTTATGACTTATAAACTGAAAATGCAAGGAATATAAATGTATTTAAGAACTAGCTAGGCTACCAGTAGCCTACTACAGCCAAACATTTCCGTACAGTTTTGAGTGTCAAAACGCCCATGTCTGAACGACCAAAAAACGAATACCAACAAGAAAAGTGTAAAATTGACAATGTTGGGTAGTAATTAAATTACATTTTGCAGTATTAGTGTTAGATTAACTAAATTCAAATATTGGTAGTGTTTTCAGTAGGTCTAGTTAATTACTTTTTGGCATGTACCGTGTAATTTAGCTAACTACTGAAACTAACTAACGTTGCACACTATTTGTTTTGCAAAGAATAAAATAACATCGGTGAATTTATTTTTCACCATCAGACTTGCCTGTAGCCTAATTCTCACTTGAAACATCGTTTTTGTGTTTAATATGATAAATTACAGATTATGTTAACATCTAAATAGGGATCTGTTAATGCAATTTGTATTATATGACATTTCAAATTTAGATATGATAATTTTTCACATCGTGAATCTCGTGAACTAGGCTACTTTTTCAAAGTAACGTTAGACTATTTTTCTTAAGGGTAGCTTTAGTTTAGCTTAACTTCTTCCATTGTGACGTAATTGGTAGCGGGTAAACTATATTTACCAAGTAATTTAGCTTCACCAACACAGAAAAATTTATAATCCAAAAACAACGCCGGCAACGTCAAATAAGATAACTCACCGTGAATGTAAATAGCAAAAGAGCAGCAGCGGGCAAAGAAACCCGATTCATGACCGGAAGAATGTCCCAAAATCCAAACACCTGAGCTAGAATCCGAGCTATATCCACAAGCGAGTCCTCGACGTTATAATAGTGGACGTGGGTGAGATACTTCTTTCAGTGCACTGTTGATGTACTGTAAATTGAGGCGGTGCCTCCTCTCTCTTCTTTGGTTGGCTGGTGACACCACATCCACACCCTCACCTGGGGTAAGATATCTCTCTCTCTCTCTCTCTCTCTCTCTCTCTCTCTCTCTCTCTCTCTCTCTCTCTCTCTCTCTCTCTCTCTCTCTCTCTCTCTCTCTCTCTCTCTCTCTCTCTCTCTCTCTCTCTCTCTCTCTCTCTCTCTGTGTATGTGAAATAATGTCTTTATTCTTTTGGAACTTTTGTGAGTGTAATGTTTATTGTTAATTTGTATTTTTATTTCACTTTTGTTTATTATCTACTTCACTTGCTTTGGCATTGTTAACATGTGTTTCCCATGCCAATATAGCCCTTACATTGAATTGAAAGAGAGGGAGAGAGAGCGAGTGAGAAGACACCTGAAATGCTTATTTATTTTGCTTTTCAAGAGCTTGGGACTATAAGGTTCTATCTGAAAAAAATATGATTATCAGATAATTGGTTTTAAAGTGCCGATACCTCATTGGTTTGAATGGTGTTTCGCAATATTGATATTGTATTCTTTTGAACTTAACAACATGACATGGGGCATTTAGAGTGTTATATAGGTAGATAACATTGAACAGAACAAGGCTATGTAAATAACTCACCTTCTAATGCCAAGCTATTGTTTTGTCCAGGCTACTATTTCTTGATGCACTGTCCATATCAGATGAATTTGTATGTTTTCCGCCTCTCTTGCTATCTCTCATATCTCGTTGTATTGTATGAAAAAATATTTTATCCAGCCTAAATTTCCACATAATGTAGCCTACCATGAAAACGATATGTCATAAAAGAAACATTAACATACTGAAATGCCAGTCCATCAAGGATCTTGATGGATGTCTTTTGTATAAAGAGTGTATGCGATGTAAACTGTCATGTGGTAAGCCTATTGACAAAAGATTACCTGTTGAAGTCACACATTCTGGTAAGGTTGGGTAAAGTTGGGTAATGTAATGTAATGTAAGGTAAACGAACATGGCAAGGTAGTATACTGTATAGTCTACTGTAAATCACACAGTGACTTCAAAAGGTGCTTAGGTCTAGAGTGCACTGCTAGGTGATGATGTGAGAGGAGGCAACTCAGGCAGGCAGGCTGTCAGGGACCCCTAGGCACAGTTAGACTGGGTAGGAGAATCCTGGCCGAATTCTTTAAACGTGTATTTTACCATATATTGACACATCTTATGTGTTTTAATCAAATCAACTATATTCATTGAGCTTGTCTGATGCTTTAATCACACTGTTTGATTAAATAATTAAGACACACAAATGACTAGAGGGAGTCCGACCAGCAATTGATTTGATTGTTTGTGCAGGGCCGGGTTGTAACGGCTGTCGTAGTCATTCTCCTCCTCAGACGAGGAGGAGCATGGATCGGACCAAGATGCGGATTGGTAATATTCATGTTTTAATGGGAAAACAACAAACACTACAAAATAAAACAACCAACAACCGTGACTAACCTGAAACAGTCCTGTGTGGCCCAAACACTGACACAGGAACAAACACCCACAAAACACAAGTGAAACCCTGGCTGCCTTAGTATGACTCTCAATCAGGGACAACGATTCACAGCTGTCTCTGATTGAGAATCATACCAGGTCGAACACAAAATCCCAACATAGAAAATCAAACCTAGACCAACCCACCCAACTCACGCCCTGACCAACTAAAACAAATACATAACAAAGGAAAACAGGTCAGGAACGTGACACGGGCTGAGACTTGATGCGCTGTTAAAAAAAATAATAATACAGCGAGTGACTGTGTGACTAGCACCCGTCGTCTCTCTCTCCTCCCTGCTGTAGCGACCACCACAGAACATCAGTGTTTATCGCTCTGAAGCTAAAACATAATAACAGCCATTTTTCTGACTGAAAAGTTCTGTTACCAAAATCCCTAATTTGTTTAGGAAAAACATTCCCTATTCCCAGAACCCTTGCTCTCTTTATGTGACACATATATGCATTGCATGCACGTGACCATTGCATGCACGTGACCAAAGACTAAAGAATGTTGGAGAATGTTGGTTATGTAATTATTACTCTATTAGTTTGTAATTCTGATGGGATACCTTTTTTTCAAACTTTCAAAAAAATGTTAACGTAAAAGAGAAAGAAATTAACAGTTATGAAGGAAGCTTGGAGGTTTTTATTCTAGGCATGAAGATACAGTATTTCAACATGTCCAGGTGATGGACAACATGTCCACATTGATAACTCGCGATCCGCAGTATGTCCTAAATGCCACCCAACCTTCAGATGTGAGATATCAAATTTTATTTGTCACATGCGCCCGAATACAACAGGTGTAGACCTTACAGTGAAATGCTTACTTACACGCCCTTATCCAACAATTCAGTTTTAAGAAAATACCCCCCAAAAAGTAAGAGAATATCAAATAATTTAAGAGAAGCAGTAAATAAAATTGGCAGGGCTATATACAGGGGGTACCAGTACAGAGTCAATGTGTCAATGTGCGGGGTCACCGGTGTCGAGCTAATTATGTACATGTAGGTAGAGTTATTAAAGTGGCTATGCATAGATAATAACAGAGAGTAGCAGCAGCGTGGGGGCAATGCAAATAGTCTGGGTAGCCATTTTATTAGCTGTTCGGGAGTCTTATGGCTTGGGGGTAGAAGCTGTTTAGAAGCCTCTTGGACCTAGACTTGGCGCTCCGATACCGCTTGCCATGCGGTAGCAGAGAGAACAGTCTATGACTAGGGTGGCTGGGGTCTTTGGAAATGTTTAGGGCCTTCCTCTGACACCACCTGGTATAGAGGTCCTGGATGGCAGGAAGCTTGACCCCAGTGATGTACTGGGCCGTACGCACTACTCTCTGTAGTGACTTGCGGTCGGAGGCCCAGCGGTTGCCATACCAGGCAGTGATGCAAAGCGTCAGGATGCTCTCGATGGTGCAGCTGTAGAACGTTTTGAGGATCTGAGGACCCATGTCAAATATTTTCAGTCTCCTGAGGGGGAATAGGTTTTGTCGTGCCCTCTTCATGACTGTCTTGATGTGTTTGGACCATGATAGTTTGTTGGTGATGTGGACGCCAAGGAACTTGAAGCTCTCAACCCGCTCCACTACAGCCCAGTCGATGAGAATCGGGGCATCCTCGGTCCTCCTTTTCCTGTAGTCCATAATCATCTCCAGGAGATTATTAATTCCAGACAGAATAACTTGTTTTCTCAAGTGCAATTACACTTGAGATGTGTTTTAAGGCTATGGATGAGAAAGTTAACTTATAATTTCTAAACGTTTAGGTCAGTTGTATGTTGCTTTGCGATCTATTAACAGCAAGGGTTAATAGATGTAGGCCATTCATATAATGTAGGCCATTCATATATATACTTTTTCTCGAAACACAGGCATGTCAATTCACACAGGACTAGTATTATCAGAGGACTAAAATGACAGATGTGGTGTTTTGTGCTCGTGCACATAATTACGTTATTCAACCTTCCCCAGTAAAACTAATCCTGTCTGAATAGGGCACACTAGGGCCTGACTTATCATAATCACATCAATAGAATGGTTATAACAAACTCACTCAAAAACCGTAACAGGTGACAGCAAAATTAATGCATAGGATGTGACAAATAAAATCGAAACGGGTGAATGTTTACTGGTTGCTCAGGAGGTAAAGGGAAAGTCAGATGTGGAATAAATGTAACTAGTTGTGGAAAATACTGCAGATGAAGAACAATAAGGTACGGAGCAAGCGCTGCGTGCATATTATGTATGCCAAACAGGTGCTATATAGATTATAATATCATTTTTCTGACCGTTTGGAACAATATAAACACAAAATAAATGATAAGTCGCCTCCCGGGTGGCGCAGTGGTCTAGGGCACTGCATCGCAGTGCTAACTGCGCCACCAGAGTCTCTGGGTTCGCCCCCAGGCTCTGTCGCAGCCGGCCGCGACCGGGAGGTTCGTGGGGCGACGCACAATTGGGCTAGCGTCGTCCGGGTTAGGGAGGGTTTGGCCGGTAGGGATTTCCTTGTCTCATCGCGCTCCAGCGACTCCTGTGGCGGGCTGGGCGCAGTGCGCGCTAACCAAGGGGGGCGGGTGCACGGTGTTTCCTCCGACACATTGGTGCGGCTGGCTTCCGGGTTGGAGGCGCGCTGTGTTAAAGAAGCAGTGGTTGGGTTGGGTTGTGCCTCGGAGGACGCATGGCTTTCGACCTTCGTCTCTCCCGAGCCCGTACGGGAGTTGTAGCGATGAGACAAGATAGTAATTACTAGCGATTGGATACCACAAATTGGGGAGAAAAGGGGATAAAATTTAAAAAATAAAAAAATAAAAAAAATGAAAAAATAAATGATAAGTGTACCAAAGAGTCATGTAACATGTAAAACATGTTTTGGTAGGCCTTTATTACAGCAAAGACTATAAACAGTCGCATTCATTCGTGAATGCAATTTCCGAAATGGAACGGTTTATTTCTTGTTTAAGCTAATTATTCAAGGCTCTATTTTATTTTAAAACTTAAATGCTTGATTGCATTTCAAATCATGAATGAGGTGTGCTTTGTGGTGACATGAACCAATGAATGTGTCACGTTCCTGACCTATTTCTGTTAGTTTGTTATATATGTTAGTTGGTCAGGACGTGAGTTTGGGTGGGCATTCTATGTTTTCTGTTTCTATGTTGGTTTATGGGTTGCCTGGTATGGCTCTTAATTAGAGGCAGGTGTTTGGCGTTCCTCTAATTAAGAGTCATATTTAGGTAGGTGTTTCACAGTGTTCGTTGTGGGTGATTGTCTCCTGTGTTTGTGTATGTCGTTGCCCCACACGGGACTGTTTTCGGTTTGTTTGTTCAGTGTCATTTATGTGTAGGCTTTTTTCCCTGTTCGTGCGATCTCGTGTGTTATGTGAGTCCGTCGTCCAGATCTGTCTACACCGTTTGTTGTTTTGTTAGTTTATTAGTCAAGTTCGTGTTTTCGTGTGTTTTCTTTAATAAATCATGTCTTCACAATCCGCTGCATATTGGTTCAATCCCTGCTCCTCCTCTTCTGATGAAGAGGAAGAGGAAAGCCGTTACAGAATCACCCACCAATCCAGAACCAAGCGGCGTGAAGTCAAGCAGGATTATACACAGGAATCATGGACTTGGGAGGAAATATTGGACGGGAGAGGTCCATGGGCACAGCCGGGAGAATATCGCCGTCCCAAAGCTGAGCTGGAAGCAGCGAAACCAGAGAGGCGGTGGTATGAGGAGGCAGCAAGGAGACGTGGCTGGAAGCCCGAGAGGAGACCCCAAAAATTTCTTGGGGGGGGGGCTAAGAGGTAGTGGGCCAAGGGCAGGTAGGAGACCTGCGCCCACTTCCCAGGCTTACCGTGGAGAGCGGGAGTACGGGCAGGCGCCGTGTTACGCAGTAGAGCGCATGGTGTCTTCTGTACGAGTGCATAGCCCAGTGCGGGTTATTCCACCTCCCCGCACTGGTAGGGCTAGATTGGGCATTGAGCCAGGTGTCATGAGGCCGGCTCAACGCGTCTGGTCTCCAGTGCGTCTCCTCGGGCCGGCTTACATGGCACCAGCCTTACGCATGGTGTCCCCGGTTCGCCTACATAGCCCGGTGCGGGTTATTCCACCTCCCCGCACTGGTCGGGCGACGGGGAGCATTCAACCAGGTAAGGTTGGGCAGGCTCGGTGCTCAAGGGAGCCAGTACGCCTTCACGGTCCGGTATTTCCGGCACTACCTCCCCGCCCCAGCCCAGTACCACCAGTGCCTACACCACGCACCAGGCTTCCAGTGCGTTTTCAGAGCCCTGTGCCTCCTCCACGCACTCTCCCTATGGTGCGTGTCTCCAGCCTAGTGCCTCCAGTTCCGGCACCGCGCACTAAGCCACATGTGCGTCTCCTAAGTCCTGTGCACACTGTTGTTTCTCCCCGTACTCGTCCTGATGTGCGTGCACTCAGCCCGGTGCCACCAGTGCCGGTACCACGCACCAGGAATATAGCACGCTTTGAGAGTCCAGTGTGCCCTGTCCCTGCTCCCCGCACTAGGCTTGAAGTGCGTGTCCTCAGTCAGGTGCCTCCAGTTACGGCACCAAGCCTACAGTGCGTCTCAGCCGGCCAGAGTCTGCCGTCTGCCCAACGGCGCATGAACTGCCTGTCTGCCATGAGCCTGCAAAGCTGCCCGTCTGCCATGAGCCTACAGAGCCTTCCGCCAGACAGGAGCAGCCAGAGCCTTCCGCCAGACAGGTGCAGTCTGAGCCATCCGTCTCCGCAGCGCCATCTGAGCCATCCGTCTCCCTAGCGCCATCTGAGCCATCCGTCTCCCCAGCGCCGTCTGAGCCATCCGTCTCCCCAGCGCCATCTGAGCCATCCGTCTCCCCAGCGCCGTCTGAGCCATCCGTCTGTCCTGAGCCATTAGAGCCGCCCGTCTGTCCCGAGCCGTCAGAGCCGATAGTCAGTCAGGAGCCGCTAGAGCCAGTTATCAGTCAGGATCTGCCAGAGCCGCCAACCAGACAGGATCTGCCAGAGCCGCCAACCAGACAGGATCTGCCAGAGCCGCCAACCAGACAGGATCTGCCAGAGCCGTCAGTGAGCCATGAGCGTCCAGAGCCTTCAGCCAGCCATGAGCGTCCAGAGCCGTCAGCGAGCCATGAGCGTCCAGAGCCGTCAGCGAGCCATGAGCGTCGAGAGCCGTCAGCCAGCCATGAGCGTCAAGAGCCGTCAGCCAGCCATGAGCGTCGAGAGCCGTCAGCCAGCCATGAGCGTCGAGAGCCGTCAGCCAGCCATGAGCGTCCAGAGCCGTTAGCCAGTCATGAGCTGTCCCTTAGCCCGGAGCGGCTATTTACCCAGAACTGCCCCTCAGTCCAGAGCTGTCTCTCTGTCCGGAGCTGCCTTTCAGTCCGGATTTGCCCCTCTATCCTGAGCTACCTCTCTATCCTGATCTATCCCTCTGTCTTGAGCTATCCCTCTGTCTTGATCTATCCCTCTGTCCCGGTGCTGCCCCTGTTGTTGATGTTACCAAAAGGATTTTGTGGGGGTAAGATGAGGGTGGACATTCATAGGGGGAGATGGAAGCTGGGATTGACTATGGTGGGGTGGGGACCTCGCCCGGAGCCTGAGCCACCACCGTGGTCAGATGCCCACCCAGACCCTCCCCTAGACTTTGTGCTGGTGCGCCCGGAGTTCGCACCTTATGGGGGGGGTTATGTCACGTTCCTGACCTATTTCTGTTAGTTTGTTATATGTGTTAGTTGGTCAGGATGTGAGTTTGGGTGGGCATTCTATGTTTTCTGTTTCTATGTTGGTTTATGGGTTGCCTGGTATGGCTCTTAATTAGAGGCAGGTGTTTGGCGTTCCTCTAATTAAGAGTCATATTTAGGTAGGTGTTTTCACAGTGTTCGTTGTGGGTGATTGTCTCCTGTGTTTGTGTATGTCGTTGTGCCACACGGGACTGTTTTCGGTTTGTTTGTTCAGTGTCATTTATGTGTAGGCTTTTTTCCCTGTTCGTGCGTTCTCGTGTGTTATGTGAGTCCGTCTTCCAGATCTGTCTACACCGTTTGTTGTTTTGTTAGTTTATTAGTCAAGTTCGTGTTTTCGTGTGTTTTCTTTAATAAATCATGTCTTCACAATCCGCTGCATATTGGTTCAATCCCTGCTCCTCCTCTTCTGATGAAGAGGAAGAGGAAAGCCGTTACAGAATGGTTGATTGATACACTAGCCTATATGAGTTTTGAAATATAGACCTAAGTAAGTTATGGTATTAAGACTAAACAGAATGCGCTCTTAGGCCTACAGCTCAGTGGTGGTTATACAAGGCTGCTAATAATAATGACATTACTTATTATTATAATGATGATCATAATAATAATAATAGTAATGATAACAATAAGAAGGAGATCAAGAAAAAGGAGCATTATTATTATAAATATAATTTTTCTCACAATTTGGAACAGAGTAAACAACACTAAATAATACCAGGGAGGCTGTTCTAACGAAAATAAAGTGTAAAGCCTATTACAGCAAAGCAAAGATTTAAAAAAAGCAGCATTTGTGAAAATGTCATTGCGTGAGGCTTGGTGCTCACAGAATCAGTAGACTATTAAACAACCACTCAAATAGGCAACAGAAGCAGGATCTGTCTTATTTCTGTAGAAATATTGATGATTTATAAACCAGGCACATTTAACAGTTAGGCTATTGATTATAGACCTAATTAAGTTGGGGTTTCCTCTCCTCACTTTTTTTTCTTTAATAAGGCAAGGGCTGTTTTCTCATATCCTCATTCTGCTGCTGCCTCTGCAGCATTGTCTTCAACACCAATATGCTGGTTAACTTTGCTATTATGCACATAGCAACATGGTCTAGGAAAGGCGCCAATTCAACAGCGCATTGATGTGTTTCTGAACCGCAGACAGCGACCACTTTCCAACGCAGGTTATAAAAGAATACATTTTTTATTAGTGTTGCACCATTGTTCTTATTTGATGACCATACTGTATACAATTTCAGTAGCACATGTCTTAGACTGATGGACTGTGCCTGTCACGACATCCGCCGAAGTTGGTCCCTCTCCTTGTTCGGGCGGCGTTCGGTGGTCGACGTCACCGGTGGTTTCCATTCCATAATCATTGTTCCCTATTTAACCCTCTGGTTTCCCACTTGGTTTTGTGCGTGTTTGTTTTATTTCAAGTTGTCTCGTTTTGTGACCTGGATTATTTGTCTCCTTTATGGAATATTGTTTTTGAGTAAATTAACGGTTATTTCTCATCTCTGTGTCCTGCGCCTGACTCTGCCTTACCCGCATCACCTAGACTTATGACAGTGCCATTTAAAATGTATTGGAAATAAGTTATCAAATCATTTCGCATGCTATAGAACATTTAAAAAAGTATTTGTTAGTCTTGTGTGACATATCCTGTAGGGTTAAATGGAATTGAAAGTCAAACATTCTTGCCTTTTAGGCCTATATGAAAATGTTGTTTTAAAGTGGGAATTTTTATGGAAATTCAAGTTGCCAACTCTGCTTCATTATAAATAACAAAACACCTCAGACTGCAATGAAATGAAATGTGCCACTTTCAATTCCTTGTAAAAGTAGAGATTCTTCCGTCTGTCAGCATTATCAGTATTCTTTATTCCTCTATTCTGTATACCACTCTGGAAAGATAGCTAGCATTAATGTTCTATACACGTGTTCTGACATGTGGCTGGTAGTGATGGTATAAAGAGATGGTGCTGGAAAATACATTAATTAATTAATTGCACTTCATCATTGATGTACATTTTCGTTTTTGTAAAGCTCAAAGCATTAATATTGGTTAAATTCAATCAGAAGCATGCACGGGTGTGTTTCTGTTCATTCATCTACAGCTCTATGTATCCAGGAAATAAAATAACCAAGATTAAAATACATTGGGATTAAAAGGAGCCCTCAGTAGAACTGTTCAATTATTTTATATGAGGGTGCGGCCGCAGAGGAGTGTTGGATGAGTCATACTTTCAGGGAAACCTGAACCTGAGAGAAAAAAATGAGATAGAGATGAGGGACAGGGAGAGTGGGAGAGAGAAGGGGAGAAAGGGAGAATGAAGAGAGAGGCAGAGGGGGTACAGGAAGAAGAGAGAATGAAAAAAGGGATGAAAAAGAGTGCAGAATAGAACTTTGAGCGGTGGACAGGGAGAGGAGGATATACTGTAGGTGGGTATAGGACTGGAGGGAGGAAAGGGAGAGAGACAGAACCAGTCTTTCTGGAAACGCCCCAACACTTGTCCACCACAGGTATAAACACAGACAATCAAACCCTGTATGAGCATGTCATACAAAGACACACACACACACACACACAAAGAGACTGGCTCTAACATGTTTAATGGAACTTAATAACAAGGGTGGAGTACAGCTGTAAATTCTCCCTCTCTCTCCCTCCCTCTACCTTCACTTTCTCCTTTTCTCTGTCCTCTCTTTCTATCTGCTCCATTTGAAACATGACACTCTTGTCATGGTGAAGCAGTGTTGGTGTAACCCAAACTGAGGTGGCGTCAGGCACAGAGAGAGACATAAAGAGAGGCTTGCATACAGACATCCCTGAGCTGGCTCTAGTCTATACTGACACAACCTCATGTGGACATATGGGTTATGATGTTAAATTAACCAGTAGAATACACACTGGGGAGGGTTTCTTTGTAGATAAATTATTACAATCGTACTGCATTCGAAATGTTACTCTATTCCCTACATAGTGCACTACTTTTGACCTGGGCTCATAGGACTCTGGTCAAAGTAATGAAGTATGTGGGCCCTGGTCAAACGTAATGCACTATGTAGGGAATCGTGTGCTGTTTGGGACACAGGCATAAATTCACTCCACAACCCTGCTAAACAGTCATGAGAATGTGAACTGAAACACTTTGCTGTTCTACAAATAGGGTGAGTCTGGGTTGTTGAGGGAAATAACATGCTACTTTAGTTACGAAGGCTTCAGGAAATTCACCTTGATCAGGTGTTGCAGAAAGTCCTGGAGGTTTTGTGTTTTGTCTTCTGTGGTATAGCTGTTCTTAGTAATAAGAGGGGAATCCAGTGTGAGATAATGATCATCACAGGTTTATTATTCACAAAGGTATTATGATCACAAGTGTACTATATTCACACAGGTATTAGAGATGGACACACCTTGTTAATTAGATGTGACTGTTCTGGGAACAGACTGAACAGGTGACTCACCTAAGACATGTCTGTTGACTAGCAGGTGCACACATGCACATACCTGTTCCTCTTCATGGCAGTTATTATTGGGGTCAGAGAGAGAGGAAACATCTCTGTCAAATATAGAGGAGTTGGAGGGAGTTTTATTGATGATCAGGGTCGAGGAAAGGTTTATGAACACTGCTAATGAGTTATTCAAGGGTGCTGCTGTAGGTGTGGTGTGTGTGGTCGGTGGTGTGTTTAGGAGTTGGGAATAAAACAAAACGTATATATATTTGACTAAGTTCAGTTGAAAGTTTTGTGGGTTGAGTCCCAAATAGCACCATAATTGTTATAACATCAGTTACAGTAGTTTGGTTATTTCCCACCAGCCTGGTCTCATAGACTAGATGTAACTTGGGAGACAGAGTGAATATTTGAACTCCACAGTCCACTCCTCTGTGAGACAGCAACAGTATCGTTCTGGGTATCATTATGCATCCCCCTGAGGCAGGCGTTGTCATGACTGAGACACTCCTACTAGGCCATGACAGGGCGTGGCAAGGCCGTCACCAGGTAGGCATGACCAGGTGGGGCATGGCAGGGTGTCCTGCCAGGTAGACACACCCAAAAGCAGGATCTACCTGTGGTGCCTAGCACCCTGTCTAACACTAGTTATTGTGAGGTAACAACCAGTGGCGGCTCCTCCTCAGAGGAAGGGGAGGACCAACCTCCTCAGTGAAATTTTATAAAAATAGTGATACACTAAAAAAGTTTTCCTTTTTAGATAAAACTATACTAAATATATTCATATGTCACCAAATAATTGATTAAAACACTATTTTGCAAGGAAGATCTATAGTAATTTCAACAGCACTCTCTGGGTCAGCACCATGGTATAGTCAGAGGACAGCTAGCTTCTGTCCTCGTCTGGATCCATTGACTTCAATACAAAACCTAGGAGGCTCGTAGGCCTCACCCCCTTCCATAGACCTACATGGTAATTATGACCACTTCTGGAGGACGTCCTCCAACCAATCAAAGCTTTTTCAGTATGAACTGACATGTTGTCCATCCAATCATACGATTAGGATCAGAAAACGAACCTAGTGCGTTGTATAGGAATTCGAGAGGATTATAAGGAGTTCTATGTGTTGAGAAGCTTGAGTTGGTGACATTATTGGATAGAGATTGAAAAGTGATAGTTGAGTATTTTTTTGATATTTTTCAATTCAAATTAGTTTCTTCAAGTTACAGGAGACGGAGGAGGTAGATTAAACATTGTTTTCTTGGTTTTATAACTTTATTTTTTGTGTCCAGTTAGTGCAATTTATTTCAATTTGCCCTGCTAACTTCAGTAGCAAGTACTGTTAGCAATAGCTAACTAGCTAGTTATCAGCTCGAGTGTGCACCTTTCGCCACCAATGCTACCGCAAATTGTGTTTAGGTTTTGTTGAACCCCTTTCATTCTCTGGGGTACACAGAAAAGGTGCAAATTAAAACCAAGGGTCGACCTCTGCCTGAGATCTGTTTCATGAAGAAAGATGAAAAGGTGAGGGCGTTTAATACCAATTGGTATCAAAAGTATAGCTGGTTAACGGGGAGCCTTTCATGAATCCGCTTATATTGCTGGCCTTGTCTGCTTTTTGGAAAGTGAGCCTTGGGCGAAAGAGGGTACAGTGACCTGAAGATCATCAATCGTTCAGCTAAACGGCAAAACAAAAGCAGGGAGCATATAAGATTCAAGCTTCTGGGAAAAAGCTGCATCGATCATGACGAAGGTCTGCGTATTCAAAATGCGCAACACAACGAGAAAGTAAGATGAAACAGGGATGTTCTCAAGCGGCTTATCAAAACCACTGTGTTTTTGAGCATGCAATAATTGGCTTTTAGAGGACACAACGAGAGGGAATGTTCCGGTAACTAACAAGTGCAGTCACAAACCAAGGTAAAGACAGTTTCAAGTTGGATATTCAACGGATATTCACGCTTTCAAACCTCAATAGCTTTCAAACCACTTGAGCCACAGACTCCAAATAAGTGTCATGATGTTGGAAAAATTGGGCACAAAATTGCACAGGTGTTATTTTCACGATTTGGACATTCATCCGCTTTCCAAAGCTAATAAACATGTGGAAATATGGGCAGCATTTTGTATTCCTAGTTGAATTAGTTAGGGAGCGTAAACAAAGTACAAAAAAATTTTACATTCAAATTTCAATAGCTCCTTGGTCATGTGACCTACTGACCTCAACCAAGGTTCAGAATGTCCACCCTTCTATATTGCACACCCTTTAGTTTGTCCATTATCATCTCACACGTTTTCACATTCATTTGGTAAACTTTTGAATTTCAATAGCTCCTTGGTCATGTGACCTACTGACCTAAAATAAGGTTCAGAATGTACACTCAGTGGGCCTACACATTACACACCTTTTTAGTTTGTCCATTTTCATCTCACAAGATTTTACATACATTTTTCAACTTTCTAATTTGTGACCTACTGACCTCAAACTACTTTCAGAATATCCACGGACTAGCGGAGACGGGCGCCTTGAGGCGTCCAGTGTGTCAACGCGACCGATCCCGGAGAAACTGGTGGGAGCCCCAGGGAGAGTTCTCTTTTCTTTGTGAAGTGCATGGCGCCCTGGAATGGGTTCGCCCCAAGAGGAAGCATGACAATGGCGCCAGAGAAGAGTCCCCAACCGATTGTGGTTTTTGTTTGTTTATTTGCGTTGTTTGTAACATATTTCTTTTACTTATTTTGTACATAATTTTGCCGCTACCGTCTCTTATGACCGAAAATAACTTCTGGACATCAGGGACTGCTATTACTCACCACGGACTGGCAGAATCCTTTTTTTCCTTTAACGAGTCTGACAAGCCCAACGCGAATGATATACTGCTTTCTCGGGAACAGGCCCAGATCCCTGTCATTTGCGTGAAGAGGAGGCGGAGAAAAGGGGCCAGAGGGCGGACTGCCTTCTGAGAATTCGTAGGCGATCCAATAAACCCCCAATTCCTTCCATTCTGCTAGCAAACGCACAATCTTTGGGGAATAAAATTGATGACCTACGCAGAAGATTAATCTACCAACGGGACATTCAAAACGGTAATATCTTATGCTTCACGGAGTCATGGCTGAACGACGACACTTTCAACATACAGCTGGCTGGTTATACTCTGTACCGGCAGGATAGAACAGTGGCATCTGGTAAGACAAGGGGCGGCAGACTATGTATTTTTGTAAATAACAGCTGGTGCACGATATCTAAGGAAGTCTCGAGCTATTGCTCGCCTGAGGTAGAGCATCTCATGATAAGCTGTAGACCACACTATCTACCTAGAGAGTTTTCATCTGTATTTTTTGTAGCTGTTTACAGACCACCACAGACTGAGGCTGGCACTAAGACAGCATTGAATGAGCTGTATTCCGCCATAAGCAAACAAGAAAACGCTCACCCAGAGGCGGCGCTCCTAGAAGCCGGGGACTTTAATGCAGGGAAATTTAAATCTGTTTTACCAAATTTCTATCAGCATGTTAAATGTGCAACCAGAGGGGGGAAAAAGTCTTAACCACCTTTACTCCACACACAGAGACGCATACAAAGCTCTCCCTCGCCCTCTATTTGGCAAATCTGACCATAATTCGATTCTCCTGATTCCTGTTAACAAGCAAAAATTAAAGCAGGAAGCATCAGTGACTAGATCAATAAAAAAGTGTTAAGATGAAGCAGATGCTAAGCTACAGGAGCGTTTCGCTAGCACAGACTGGAAAATGTTCTGGGATTCCTCTGATACACCACATCAGTCATTGGCTTCATCAATAAATGCATCGATGACGTCGTCCCCACAGTGACTGTACATACCCCAACCAGAAGCAATGGATTACAGGAAACATCCGCACTGAGCTAAATGCTAGAACTGCCGCTTTCAAGGAGCGGAGCTCTAACCCGGAAGCTTATAAGAAATCCCGCTATTGCCCTCCGACGAACCATCAAACAGGCAAAGCGTCAATACAGGACTAAGATCGAATCGTACTACACCGGATCTGACACTCGTCGGATGTGCCAGGGCTTGCAAACCATTACTGACTACAAAGGGAAGCACAGCCGAGAGCTGCCCAGTGACACGAGCCTACCAGACGAGCTAATCTACTTCAATGCACGCTTAGAGGCAAATAACACTGAAACATGCATGAGATCACCAGCTGTTCCGGAAGACTGTGTGATCACGCTCTCCACAGCCGGTGAGTAAGACCTTTAAACAGGTCAACATTCACAAGGCCACAGGGCCAGACGGACTACCACGACGTGTATTGCGAGCATGCATTGACCATCTGGCAAGTGTCTTCACTGACATTTTCAATCTCTCCCTGTCCGAGTCTGTAATACGTACATGTTTTAAGCAGACCACCATAGTGCCTGTGCTCAAGAACACTAAGGTAACCTGCCTAAATGGCCACCGACCCGTAGCACTCACGTCTGTCGCCATGAAGTGCTTTGAAAGGCTAATCATGGCTCACATCAACACCATTATCCCAGAAACCCTAGACCCACTCCAATTTGCATACCACTCCAACAGATCCACAGACGATGCAATCTCTATTGCACTCCACACTGCTCTTTCCCACCTGCACAAAAGGAACACCTATGTGAGAATGCTATTAATTGACTACAGCTCAGTGTTCAACACCACAGTGCCCTCAAAGCTTATCACTAAGCTAAGGGACCATCAGACTAAACACCTCCCTCTGCAACTGGATCCTGGACTTCCTGATGGGCCGCCCCCAGGTGGTAAGGGTAGGTAACAACACATCTGCCACGCTGATCCTCAACACAGGGGCCCCTCAGGGGTGCGTGCTCAGACCCATCCTGTACTCCCTGTTCACTCATGACTGCACGGCAAGGCACGACTCCAACACCATGATTAAGTTTGCCGACGACACAAAACCTATTCCCCCTCAGGAGACTGAACAGATTTGTCATGGGTCCTCAGATCCAAAAAAGGTTCTACAGCTGCACCATCGAGAGCATCTTCACTGGTTGCATCACTGCCTGGTATGGCAACTGCTTGGCCTCCAACCCCAAGGCACTACAGAGGGTAGTGCGAACAGCCTAGTACATCACTGGGGCCAGATTCCTACCATCCAGGACCTCTATACCAGGCGGTGTCAGAGGAAGGACCAAAAAATTATCACCGACTCCAGCCACCCTAGTCATAGACTGTTCTCTCTGCTACCGCACGGCAAGTGGTACCGGAGCTTGGTCCAACCGGTACCGGAGCTAGGTCCAAGAGGCTTCTAAACAGCTTCTACCCCTAGCTGTACTGTCTGTTGTTATCATCTATGCATAGTCACTTTAATAACTCTACCTACATGTACATATTACCTCAACTAAACGGTGCCCCCACACATTGACTCTGTACCGGTACCCCCCTGTATATATTCTCACTATTGTTATTTTACTGCTGCTCTTTAATTACTTGTTATTTTTATTTCTTATTATTATACGTAAAAAATAATAATTCTACACCTGTTGTATTCGGCGCAAGTGACTAATACAATTTACATTTGATTTGATTTGATTTGAGAGGGGCCCAAGCCCTGGAAAGCGTTGCAGTTCCAGCGGTGTCCGGTGAGCTCTTGCTGCCCTTTGAAAATCCAGGGGACAGGGTGTAAATCTCGTGCCGGGCAGTACCCATATCTGCAGCAGGTCTCCAAGGTGAACAGCCTCTGGCATGTTAGAACAATGTAGGTTAAGGAAGTCGGCTAGTAAGATCCTTAAATTCGGGATAAGGATTGGCTTTAAGGGCTGGTTCGGTCGGGCTGGGGTGCGAAGCAGGGCTCAAGCCGCGGCTGGGGGAGCAGTCGCTCTGTCTCCCTCCTCTCGCCACCGTTAGAAGTTCATTGTGCGACCCATCTCGCGGTCTCTCGTACGTGGTCTTGCAAGGGACTGTGTGCGGGTGTTCGTCAGGGTAGTGTCCGTCGGCTTGCCGAAGGCAGACCATTGGAGTGTTGGGGAGATCCTTTTCACGGATTGTCCCAGCTACAGCGCTCGCCAGCCCTGTTCATGCTGGGTCTCCGGCGGGTTGCATCGGCCGGCGCCTAGCAGCTGACTTAGAACTGGTGTGGACCAGGTGAATCCGACTGTTTAATTAAAACAAAGCATCACGAAGGCCTGAGGTGGGTGTTGACACGATGTGATTTCTGCCTTGTGCTCTGAATGTCAATGTGAAGAAATTCAATAAAGCGCGGGTCAACGGTGGGAGTAACAATGACTCTCTTAAGGAGTCCTTAGCCTTAGTAAGGGAGATAATGAGGTAACCCTCTAGCAGGGCTCTTCCAAACCCTCCCTGTATGTCACCTGTTTTCAGGTGTCGCTAACAATGCAAACCAAACGGGAGTTACCTCGGTACTAGTCCGTACGCAAAGAGAGTCCTGCAGATGGTGACGGCTGTTGATCGTTCCCGGAAAGGCGGCAGTCGGTCCTGGAATATGGGGCTTTAGGTCAAGCATGAAAATGTGAGGGCGGTTCCATCAGACTCAATGATTTGCTGAGGGCTCTTTTAAACGAATCCTGACCTTGACAGGAATCCAATCAGAGAATGATGGCTTGAACGCATCCCTGGCTTTGGCTGGGAGGGGGGAGTTAAGTCCTGGGAGACGGCTGATGAAAGTGTACTACTGGCATCAGTCTGATCACAGAGCGGCTGTGGTGAAACGTTGAAACACGCGTCCCCCGTATACTTAGCTAACTCTAAACTGCGAAGGTTTGAATTGAATGCTGGCTAAGTGTGGGACACCACACATTGTAGGTGGGGAGGTCTCCTCTACGCTCACTAGACTCGAGTGGGAGACTAAACCCATTGGCTCAGCAGTGATAGGGCATTGCATGGATCTGGATCATGCCCTACAAAGTGGGGAGAGGTATCTCCAGATTGTCTAGGGAGGGAGGCCTACATCTGATGTGGGTAGTACCACCCACTCCCATTGATTTGCTGCGGACCCATAAAACGGACAGAAAAAGCCTGGGTTCCCACTGGGCATGGATCACTGAATGTCAACTTGATGAAATTCAAAGGACCGTACCCACCTGTCGCGGCCACACTCAAATCACCCAAGCACATTTGGTGTATGCTAATGGTGTGACGCTACCATCTGTGGGATTATTACTGAACGCCTCTAAGTCAGAATCCCCCCTAAACGTAACGATACCGTAGCACCATGGATATTCGGTTGGCCCAGGATAGTCTGCCTCTTTTGGCAGGTGAGTAGAGCCGTTCGTGACGGGGTTGGGGTGCGGCCGGATGAGTTTCCGCCCCTCTCCTGATGCGCACCGCATTTAGTGGGGAACCTGGTTCTAAATCACTCGAAGACGACCTGATTCTGGGTCAGGGTTTCATTCGTAGCAGAGCAGCTCACTCGCTGTGATCTATTGAAAGTCAGCACTCAGTCCAAGCTTTTGTCGGGACAGAAGGCGTCTTCCTCCACCATCCTCTTTCTTTACTTACAGGTTACCAGGTTCACGCAGAAGGGCCAGGGACCAGAGGTTGGACACAGTGTGAGAGAGGCCAGGCAGGCAGGTAGAAGGCGTAAGACATTGACATGGGGCTCTGGATAGGTAGGGGGCCAGGTGGTGGTCACCCGGGGTCGTCCTCTGGTGGGACTGTGAGTCAGGTTGGGACTCGCTGTGGAAGTCAAAGGGTCACCAGGTGCACGAGTGCACTCAGAGTCCGAGCAGGGGCGGCCGGACTCGGGGGCCATGGAGGTTGGAGAGGGGACTTAGTCTCTGAGTGGAAAAAAGTATGCGGGTCACCAGGTGCACAGAGACTGTTTTGGGTTACCTGGCACACAGAGCCTGTTTCGGGTTACCAGATGAGCGTGGTTCCTGACAGCGGAAATATAGACGTCTTAGTGTCCAGGGAGGGACGTGTGGGTGCCCCGGTTCGCCTGGTGGGCAAGGTTATGGAGATGGCTGAGCCCCGGCCGAGACGCGATGATGGGTGATGCCCAGTGAGAAGGGTGTTGACCGGGTAGGGAGAGTGGGTGTGGAGGCTTGGAGGTCTGTAGTTCCAGGGAGTAAGCTATACACTCTCAGGCCCAGGGAGAGGGCAAGGAGGCGGGCAGGGAGTGTAGGTCTAGAGGCCTCGAGTCAGAGGTCACCAGTTCAATGGGGTCTGCCTGGAGGTCAGGAAGGCCCCAGGGAGAAGGCCCAAGTGATTAGGTGTGTGAGTGAAACTGTCCTTCGGGGGAGCAGAACAGGCAATTAATATAAAATCGTATGAGAGGAAAATAGACAAACAAAAGGGTGTGCCATGTATAAGGCTAGTCAGTGGATGTTCTGAAAGTAGTTTGAGGGATGTAGGTCACATGACCAGGGAACTATTGGAATATATATTTATATATATATCTAATGAATGTAAAACCGTGTGAGATGAAAATGGACAAACTAAAGGGTGTGCAATATAGAAGGGTAGTTAGTTGCCATTCTGAACCTTGTTTGAGGTCAGTAGGTCACATGACCAAGGAGCTATTGAAATGTACAATTTTGAAAAATGCGTGTAAAATCGAGTGAGATGAAAATGGACAAACTAAAGGGTGTGCAATGTGTAAGCCCACTGAGTTTACAGTCTGAACCTTGTTTGAGGTCAGTAGGTCACATGACCAAGGAGCTATTGAAATGTAATTTTGATTAATTAATGTAAAATCACCTGAGATGAAAAGGGACAAACAAAAGGGTGTGCAATATAGAAGGGTAGTTAGTGGCCATTCTGAACCTTGGTTGAGGTCAGCAGGTCACATGACCAAGGAGCTATTGAATGCAACATGTTGAAAATTTGTTTTAAATCTAGTGAGATGAAAATGGACAAACTAAAGGGTGTGCAATATAGAAGGGTAGTTAGTGGCCATTCTGAACCTTTGTTGAGGTCAGTAGGTCACATGACCAAGGAGCTATTGAAATGTAATTTTTATTAATTAATGTAAAATCACCTGAGATGAAAAGGTACAAACAAAATGGTGTGCAATATAGAAGGGTAGTTAGTGGCCATTCTGAACCTTGGTTGAGGTCAGTAGGTCACATGACCAAGGAGCTATTGAATGTATCACGTTGAAAATAATGTAAAATCGAGTGAGATGAAAATGGATAAAGTAAAGGGTGTGCAATGTGTAGGCCCACTGAGTGTACATTCTAAACCTTGTTTGAAGTCAGTAGGTCACATGACCAAGGAGCTATTGAGTGTAACATGTTGAAAAATGTATATAAATTCGAGTGAGATGAAAATTGATAAAGTAAAGGGTGTGCAATGTGTAGGCCCACTGAGTGTACATTCTTATTCTTGTTTGAGTCAAGTTGGTCACAAGTTGGTCACAAGGAGCTATTGAAATGTACATTTAAAAAAAAATTCATGTAAAATACCTGACATGAAAATAGACAAGCAAAAGGGTGTGCAATATAGAAGGGTCGTTAGTGACCATTCTAAACCTTGTTTGAGTGAAGTTGGTCACATGACCAAGGAGCTATTGAAATTCTATAATTTACTAAATTCATGTACAATCGAGTGAGATGAAAATTGATAAAGTAAAGGGTGTGCAATGTGTAGGCCCACTGAGTGTACATTCTTATTCTTGTTTGAGTCAATTTGGTCACATGACCAAGGTGCTATTGAAATTCTAAAGTTTAAAAAATTCATATTAAATTGAGTGAGATGAAAATTGACAATCCAAAGGGTGTGCAATCTCTAGGCCCACCTACTGTACATTCTGCACCTTGTTTGAGGTCAGTTGGTCACATGACCAAGGAGCTATTTAAATGTACAATTTTGAAAACTGCATGTAAAAACGAGTGAGATGAAAATGGACAAACAAAAGGGTGTGCAATATAGAAGGGTAGTTAGTGGCCATTCTGAACCTTGGTTGAGGTCAGTAGGTCACATGACCAAGTAGCTATTGAATGTAACATGTTGAAAACTAATGTAAAATCATGTAAGATGAAAATGGACAAACAAAAGGGTGTGCAATGTGTAGGCCCACTGAGTGTACATTCTGAACCTTGTTTGAGGCAAGTAGGTCACATGACCAAGGAGCTATTGTAATGAGAAAGTTTACATAATTAATGTAATAATGTGTGAGATGAAAAGAGACAAACCAAAGGGTGTGCAATATAAAAGGGTAGTCAGTGTACATTCTGAACCTTGTTGAGTCAAGAAGGTCACATGACCAAGGAGCTATTGACATTTTAAATAGTGAAAAATGCATGTAAAAACGAGTGAGATGAAAATGGAAAACTAAAGGGTGTGCAATATAAAAGTTTTGTTATTGGACATTCTGAACCTTGGTTGAAGTCAGTAGGTCACATGACCAAGGAGCTATTGAAATGTAACATTTAAATGATTTAAAATAGTGTGAGATGTAAACCCACAAAAAAAGGAGTCATGTAGGTCGCATGACCAAAGAGCTATTGAGGAGCTATTGACATTTTAAATGTAAAAAATGAATGTAAAATCGTGTGAGATGAAAATGGACAAACTAAAGGGTGTGTCATGTGTTGGCCCACTGAGTGTACATTCTAAACCTTGTTTGATTCAAGTAGGTCACATGACCAAGGAGCTATTGAAATGTACAATTTTGAAAAATGCATGTAAAATCTCCTGAGATGAATTGTTAAAATGTACATTATAAATGTAAAAAATGTATGTAAAAATGAGTGAGATGAAAATAGACAAACTAAAGGGTGTGCAATGTGTAGGCCTACTGAGTGTACATTCTGAACCTTGTTTGAGGCAAGTAGGTCACATGACCAGGGAGCTATTGAAATTCTAAAGTTGACAAAATTCATGTAAAATCGTGTGAGATGTAAATGGACAACCTAAAGGGTGTGCAATATGTAGGCACACTGAGTGTACATACTGAACTTTTTTTGAGGTCAGTAGCTCACATTACCAATGAGCAATTGAAATTTACAATTTTGAAAAATGGATGAAAAGGGACAAACAAAAGGGTGTGCAATATAGAAGGGTAGTTAGTGGCCATCAGTTTTTTGTATGCTGCACTTTGTATGTCATTTTAATATTTGAGAATTAACTAATGATATTAGGCCACTCTTGGCCATGATTACAGACACCTGTGTGTCTTTTGACACTATATAAACGAGTCATCTCGCAGTGTTTGTGATTATACCCTGATGAAGACAGCTTAGCTAGTCCTTGGTTGAGGTCAGCAGGTCACATGACCAAGGAGCTATTGAAATTTAACATTTAAATTACTTAACTTCTACCGAAACAGTACAACGGAACGATTTGATTATTGTAGTGTTAGCTAGCTACATAGTTGTCTTTGCTGTCCTTGTATCTAAGATAATTGTGTAGTTTAGAGTAATTATCTAGCCAGTTATCGAGGTTACCTAGCCAGTTATAGAGGCTACCTAGCCAACAACACTTTCAAACAAAGTCAACAACGCAGCCACTGCTAGCTAGCCTACTTTACCAGCCAGCAGTACTGCATCATTTTAATCATTTTAGTCAATAAGATTTTTGCAACGTAAGCTTAACTTTCTGAACATTCGAGACATGTAGTCCACTTGTCATTCCAATCTCCTTTGCATTAGCGTAGCCTCTTCTGTAGCCTGTCAACTATGTGTCTGTCTATCCCTGTTCTCTCCTCTCTGCACAGACCATACAAACGCTTCACACCGCGTGGCCGCTGCCACCCTAACCTGGTGGTCCCAGCGCGCACGACCCACATGGAGTTCCAGGTCTCCGGCAGCCTCTGGAACTGCCGATCTGCGGCCAACAAGGCAGAGTTCATCTCAGGCTATGCTTCCCTCCAGTCCCTCGACTTCTTGGCACTGACGGAAACATGGATTACCACAGATAACACTGCTACTCCTACTGCTCTCTCCTCGTCTGCCCACGTGTTCTCGCACACCCCGAGAGCTTCTGGTCAGCGAGGTGGTGGCACTGGGATTCTCATCTCTCCCAAGTGGACATTCTCTCTTTCTCCCCTGACCCATCTGTCTATCGCCTCCTTTGAATTCCATGCTGTCACAGTTACCAGCCCTTTCAAGCTTAACATCCTTATCATTTATCGCCCTCCGGGTTCCCTTGGAGAGTTCATCAATGAGCTTGACGCCTTGATAAGTTCCTTCCCTGAGGATGGCTCACCTCTCACAGTTCTGGGTGACTTTAACCTCCCCACGTCTACCTTTGACTCATTCCTCTCTGCCTCCCTCTTTCCACTCCTCTCCTCTTTTGACCTCACCCTCTCACCTTCCCCCCCTACTCACAAGGCAGGCAATACGCTTGACCTCATCTTTGCTAGATGCTGTTCTTCCACTAATCTCATTGCAACTCCCCTCCAAGTCTCCGACCACTACCTTGTATCCTTTTCCCTCTCGCTCTCATCCAACACTTCCCACTCTGCCCCTACTTGGATGGTATCGCGCCGTCCCAACCTTCGCTCTCTCTCCCCCGCTACTCTCTCCTCTTCCATCCTATCATCTCTTCCCTCTGCTCAAACCTTCTCCAACCTATCTCCTGATTCTGCCTCCTCAACCCTCCTCTCCTCCCTTTCTGCATCCTTTGACTCTCTATGTCCCCTATCCTCCAGGCCGGCTCGGTCCTCCCCTCCTGCTCCGTGGCTCGACGACTCATTGCGAGCTCACAGAACAGGGCTCCGGGCAGCCGAGCGGAAATGGAGGAGAACTCGCCTCCCCGCGGACCTGGCATCCTTTCACTCCCTCCTCTCTACATTTTCCTCTTCTGTCTCTGCTGCTAAAGCCACTTTCTACCACTCTAAATTCCAAGCATCTGCCTCTAACCCTAGGAAGCTCTTTGCCACCTTCTCCTCCCTCCTGAATCCTCCTCCCCCCCCCCCTCCTCCCTCTCTGCGGATGACTTCGTCAACCATTTTGAAAAGAAGGTTGACGACATCCGATCCTCGTTTGCTAAGTCAAACGACACCGCTGGTTCTGCTCACACTGCCCTACCTGGGGCTTTGACCTCTTTCTCCCCTCTCTCCCCAGATGAAATCTCGCGTCTTGTGACGGCCGGCCGCCCAACAACCTGCCCGCTTGACCCTATCCCCTCCTCTCTTCTCCAGACCATTTCCGGAGACCTTCTCCCTTACCTCACCTCGCTCATCAACTCATCCTTGACCGCTGGCTACGTCCCTTCCGTCTTCAAGAGAGCGAGAGTTGCACCCCTTCTGAAAACACCTACACTCGATCCCTCCGATGTCAACAACTACAGACCAGTATCCCTTCTTTCTTTTCTCTCCAAAACTCTTGAACGTGCCGTCCTTGGCCAGCTCTCCTGCTATCTCTCTCAGAATGACCTTCTTGATCCAAATCAGTCAGGTTTCAAGACTAGTCATTCAACTGAGACTGCTCTTCTCTGTGTCACGGAGGCACTCCGCACTGCTAAAGCTAACTCTCTCTCCTCTGCTCTCATCCTTCTAGACCTATCGGCTGCCTTTGATACTGTGAACCATCAGATCCTCCTCTCCACCCTCTCCGAGTTGGGCATCTCCGGCGCGGCCCACGCTTGGATTGCGTCCTACCTGACAGGTCGCTCCTACCAGGTGGCGTGGCGAGAATCTGTCTCCTCACCACGTGCTCTCACCACTGGTGTCCCCCAGGGCTCTGTTCTAGGCCCTCTCCTATTCTCGCTATACACCAAGTCACTTGGCTCTGTCATAACCTCACATGGTCTCTCCTATCATTGCTATGCAGACGACACACAATTAATCTTCTCCTTTCCCCCTTCTGATAACTAGGTGGCGAATCGCATCTCTGCATGTCTGGCAGACATATCAGTGTGGATGACGGATCACCACCTCAAGCTGAACCTCGGCAAGACGGAGCTGCTCTTCCTCCCGGGGAAGGACTGCCCGTTCCATGATCTCGCCATCACGGTTGACAACTCCATTGTGTCCTCCTCCCAGAGCGCTAAGAACCTTGGCGTGATCCTGGACAACACCCTGTCGTTCTCAACTAACATCAAGGCGGTGACCCGTTCCTGTAGGTTCATGCTCTACAACATTCGCAGAGTACGACCCTGCCTCACACAGGAAGCGGCGCAGGTCCTAATCCAGGCACTTGTCATCTCCCGTCTGGATTACTGCAACTCGCTGTTGGCTGGGCTCCCTGCCTGTGCCATTAAACCCCTACAACTCATCCAGAACGCCGCAGCCCGTCTGGTGTTCAACCTTCCCAAGTTCTCTCACGTCACCCCGCTCCTCCGCTCTCTTCACTGGCTTCCAGTTGAAGCTCGCATCCGCTACAAGACCATGGTGCTAGCCTACGGAGCTGTGAGGGGAACGGCACCTCCGTACCTTCAGGCTCTGATCAGGCCCTACACCCAAACAAGGGCACTGCGTTCATCCACCTCTGGCCTGCTCGCCTCCCTACCTCTGAGGAAGTACAGTTCCCGCTCAGCCCAGTCAAAACTGTTCGCTGCTCTGGCACCCCAATGGTGGAACAAACTCCCTCACGACGCCAGGTCAGCGGAGTCAATCACCACCTTCCGGAGGCACCTGAAACCCCACCTCTTTAAGAAATACCTAGGATAGGATAAAGTAATCCTTCCAACCCCCCCCCCCCCCTTAAAAGATTTAGATGCACTATTGTAAAGTGGCTGTTTCATTGGATATCATATGGTGAATGCACCAATTTGTAAGTCGCTCTGGATAAGAGCGTCTGCTAAATGACTTAAATGTAAATGTAAGTGGCCATTCTGAACCTTGGTTGAGGTCAGCAGGTCACATGACTATTGAAATTTAACATTTAAATTATTTAACAGTATGTTTCATGACCAAGGAGCTATTGAGGAGCTATTTTAAATGTAAAAAAATGTATGTAAAATTGACTGAGATGAAAATAGACAAACTAAAGGGTGTGCAATGTGTAGGTGCACTGAGTGTACATTCTGAACCTTGTTTGAGTCAAGTTGGTCACATGACCAAGGAGCTATTGAAATGAGAAAGTTTGAAAAATTAATGTTAAATTGTGTGAGATGAGAATGGACAAACTAAAGGTTGTGCAATATGGAAGGGTAGTCATTGGACATTCTGAACCTTGTTTGAGTCCAGCTATATATAAGGCTTGTCAGTGGATATTCGGACAGAAGTTTGACGGTTGTAGGTCACATGACCAGAGAGCTATTGAAATTTGAAACATTTACATAAAATCACCTGAGATGAAAATGGACTAATTCAACGGTGTGCAATATATAAGGCTAGTAACTGGATGTTCTGAAAGTAGTTTGAGGGTTGTAGGTCATATGACCAAGGAGCTATTGAAATTAGAAACATTGAAAAACATTGAAAACTAATGTAAAAACTCTTGAGATTAAAATGGCTACATATAAGGCTACTCAGTGTATAGTCTGACTGCAGTTTGAGGGTTGTAGGTCACATGACCAAGGAGCTATTGAAATTTGAATGTTTGAAAAATGTAAAATCGTTTGAGATGAAAATGGACAAAAAGGGTGCGCAATATATAAGGCTTGTCAGTGGATATTCTGACAGCAGTTTGAGGGTTGTAGGTCACATGACCAGAGATATTGAAATTCAAAACAATAAAAAACATAGTTTTAATTAATGTAAAATCACCTGAGTTGAAAATGGACAATTCAAGGGTGTGCAATTAAGTGACTGGATGTTCTGAAAGTAGTTTGAGGGTTGTAGGTCTCATGACCAAGGAGATATTGAAATGAGCAACATTGAAAAACATTGAAAATTAAAGTAAAATCGTGTGAGATGAAAATGGACAAAAAAAAGGATGTACTACATATAAGGCTACTCAGTGGATATTCTGAAAGTAGTTTGAGGGTTATAGGTCATAAGACTAAGGAGCTAAAAAAATTATCATAAAATCTCATGAGATGCAAATGGCCAAACAAAAGCGTGTGCAATGTGTAGGCCCACTGAGTGTCCATTCTGAATATTGTTTGAGGTGTGTGGGTCAAAAGACCACGGCACTATTGAATTTTAGAAATTAAAATAAATGATTTAAAATAGTGTGAGATTTAAACCAACAAAAAAAAGTGTGTGCAATGTGTGTCTATGCCATTGGGTTAGCTTGAACCAGTTTTGAAAGTTTTAGGAGTAATGGTTAAAGAGCTATTGAAATTAGAAAAAATAGTTGATGGTCCCTAACTGCTGTTGGTGGATTTAAGGAAAACTACAGGTGAATATTCGTTGAATATCCAACCTGAATCTTCTCTTTACCTCGGTCAACCACAAGGATTTTGTAGCGGTAATTGCACGTAACGATGCTTTACTTGCTGAACATATGGAACTTTCTACTCTCTTTTATGTGATCATTCAGAATGATTTGATAGCTTCCATCGCATCATCCATTAAAAGTTAGAGAGGTTGTTTTTAACGCGCGCTCAAGTAGGCTTTCCACTTTCCTCCGGTATTTATTTAGCAAAGATGATAACACATAATCACTCCGAACAGACACAAGCAAAAACGAATTAAATAAATGTTGCAGCAGCCTAGGCTACACCTAAACATTCAAGATTTCACTTGCTGTATGGGATGAAAACGAGACCATTTTCCCACCTGATCAACTGTAGGCTACGAATAAGAGCATATGCATACAGCCTATGTGCGCTGTCCATTTGGTAAGGGTAACTAATTGGTAACGTTATATATTTATAGTCCATTTGGGTGTCAGGAGAAAATGTGAACGTGATCAAATTTGGTTTATATTCAAAATTAGGTTTGCTAGGCTGCCTATACGTTTTCAATCCCAAATGATTGCCCCACCTGTTTTGAGCCCCAAATTTCTGGGGCGGCTTGCCTGTTTTGCATATTATTTTGTCATCAATACGTGTCACATATCAGTTTGCAAATACTGTAAAAAATATATATACTCTAACATTCAAAAGTTTGGGTCCTTGTTTTTGAAAGAAAAGCACATTTTTTGTTCATTACAATAACATCAAATTGATACAGTGTAGACATTGTTAATGACTATTGTAGCTGGAGTCGTCTGATTTTTTGTGTAATATCTACATAGGCATACAGAGGCCCATTATCAGCAACCATCACTCCTGTGTTCCTATGGCACGTTGTGTTAGCTAATCCAAGTGTATCATTTTAAAAGGCTAATTGATCATTAGAAAACCCTTTTGCAATTATGTTAGCACAGCTGAAAACTGTTGTTCTGATTAAAGAAGCAATAAAACTGGCCTTCTTTAGACTATTTGAGTATCTGGAGCATCAGCATTTGTTGGTTCGATTACAGGCTCAAAATGGCCAGAAATAATGAACTTTCATCTGAAACTCGTCAGTCTATTCTTGTTCTGAGAAATGAAGGCTATCCCATGCGAGAAATTGCCAAGAAACTGAAGATCTCGTACAACGCTGTGTACTACTCCCTTCACAGAACAGCGTAAACTGTCTCTAACCAGAATAGAAAGAGGAGTGGGAGGCCCCGGTGCACAACTGAGCAAGAGGACAAGTACATTAGATTGTCTAGTTTGAGAAACAGACGCCTCACAAGTCCTCAACTGGCAGCTTGATTAAATAGTACCGGCAAAACACCAGTCTCAACGTCAACAGTGAAGAAGCGATTCCGGGATGCTGGCCTTCAAGGCAGAGTTGCAAAGAAAAAGCCATATCTCAGACTGGCCAATGAAAGAAAAGTTTAAGATGGGAAAAAGAACACAGACACTGGACAGAGGAATTCTGCCTAGAAGGCCAGCATCCCGGAGTCACCTCTTCACGTTTGAACGGTAGTGTATATCATTGAGTTAATAAAGCCACATACAAACATGTCTCTTTTTTGGTTTCTTGAGTAAGGCAGCTCCAAAATGCAGGTATTTCATCCTTGTTCAGTGCTTTCTGTGGTGGTGGAGCAAGCCAGCAGACAATATTGAGCGTTGTACCAATTGACTCAATGTTCTGTCGCTCATCGGGACACGTCACCGCCAAGTCTAATGGTAGAGCTCTAAAATTCAAGCCCCTTGGGTGCTGCCATAGAGTTACATTAGAAGTACCCATCCAAGAAGGCTCAAGGTCATTGGCCACAGATAAAATTACATCAAATCACATTATATCTACAGTAGCTTTGATTGGATTGATCTTAGCTAGCAGTCATCATCATGAATCAAGTCGACAATCTACTGGCAAATCCTTTTTAATCCTTGTCATATGAAGAGAAATTATGAAATTATAGATAAAACATATTGGTGCTCATCGGCCATTGGACATAAACATTACACAATAAGTTGGAAATCGCAAATTCAAGGAGTTTGGAAGGAATCAGTGGCTAACTGCAAGCATTGCAAAGCAATCATTAGCCTGTTATTCCATGGAGTGGCTGTGTGGTCCCAAGTCTAAGATTAAGGGTCTCTTTTCCTAGTTTAGAATTATAAACATTCAACATTGGCCATGCAGTCAATGAAGCATGATTTGTGCCGCACTCAAAACAACTGTTAACTCGGAACTGCAAAATCTGACTTTAGTGAGTTCAAGACAACTGGAAACTAGGGAAAAATGAGCTACGACTGGGAAAATACATTTTGAACTTTCATCCAATTGTAAATCTGGAACTCAAGCCTCTTTATAGAGCTACGACATGAAGGTCACTGACGTCATCATGATTCAACTTTTTTTTCTTCAGATTTCCCAGTTGTCTTGAAAACACCATAAATCCAGAGAATGCCAGACTTTGATGACAAAGTTTGATGACAACATTTGCCCAAGGGCCACGGCGCCACCTTCCTGTTCAAGTGAGCACAGCACAACAAGGTGAGTCCAAAAATGTCTTGTGTGCTGCTGCATAAACTATGTAATATGCCAGGGAGGTATGTATACTGTAGCTAAGAAAGTAATACTAAGTGTATGTTCTGTAGTAAGCTGTTAGTAGCCCATGTGCCTCACCCTAATAATTTGGTCTATTTTCACCTCTTAATTTCACGTACTGTTCTGACTTGGTGGTACACATGTAGCCTATAACCTGTTTTTGAGAAATGTAATCATCGAATATTGTAAGAGCTTTCATTGTCTGCTTATATGCCCCCTTTATTTATCCTACAGTTCTGATTTTGTGTACAGGGAGAACACTGTAAGAATGGCCCATGTTCTGAATTCTGTCGTTGTACATTTCAAAAGTGCTGAACAAATAGTTATATTGACAACGTCCGTTCTAGCTTGCTCATTAATGTCTTAATTGGAATTACGGATTGCCTCTGATCCGCTTGTCGTCCCCTTATGCCATAGTTTGTACATCTCAATTGTCAGTAGAAACCACATTTGTTTAAGCAAGTCAGCCATATCAGCTATGCTTTTTTTAAGGGAGTAAATGAGGTCTAAGGAACTGTTTTGCTGCCAGACAAGGCTCCACTGATAGCCAGGTGTAGCAGTGGTAAGGTGTTGGGACTCTGCTGTTGGAACAGCTTTATGTAATTAATGTATTGTTTAGGGTTGTGTTGTGTAGTGGCTTTGCTGGCATGCATCCCACATAGTTTATTTTTTTCTCCCACCAAGATGTACATGCTAAAATCGCCACTGGTCATACGGGGATGATAGCTGGTCTGTTGATCCCTAGCCTAGTTTCGTGGTCCCAAATAGCACCCTATTCCCTACATAGTGCACTACTTTTGACCACAGCCATATAGGAAATAGGCTGTAATTTGGGACGCAGACAAAGTTTCTCTGATCTGCTGGATGAAGTGGACTTTCCCTTTCAGCAGATCAGCAGTTGCGTTTCAAATGGAACCCTTTCCCCTACACTATAAATGGAACATAGTGCCATTTGGGACAGACCAGTAGTTGAGGTTTTCTTTCAGTTCCCTCCTTCTTTCTGCTAATGTAATTGGACACCACTGTGGGAGGTTGTCCTCTCGTTGCCACTGGTTACAAGCTACAAGTCAGAAGGGTGGAGGCCCGGGGGTGGGAAGCTAAGGATTGAGTTGGACCTGAGGGAAGGAAGGGGGAGAGAGAAGGGAGAGGAGGGAGGAGGGAGACACTCCCCAAATATCAGAGTAGTGCTACATTTCAGGCTCTGCTGGAGCCGCACCCTGTGAATCCTGCGGCTCTGCCCTGGCAAATCTCTTTGCGTGTGTGTGTGTGTGTTTACCGTCGCATTTATTGTGTATGTGTGTGTGTTCTCTTTCGCGGTGTGATGATATATGCTTCAGAATGACTGGAATAAAGTGTTGTTGGGAAACAAATTGGATTTGCAGGCGCAGTGCCAGGATTCACACACACACACAATCTCCTCGACCTCGACCTCAACTGAAAACCCGTCAATCTCTCAGTTATAATTTTCGCAAACAATCATCTGGTTAGATAATATGTTCCAGACAGTTATTTGGACCAGGCTGCTGTGATGATTGTCATGCAGATTGCTGTTTTTGTGTTTATGCTTTTTCATAATGAAAGGACAACTTTTTTGCCGGACAACAACGATAGAATGTTAAAGAGCGACTGCCCCAAAAAGCAACAAATCCCTTTGAAAACGGCTTATGTGGCATCTATATGAGTCAGAAACATTTTGACTACAAAGTGTAAATAGGATCATTTTGGTCATAAGTTCAGCCTCGTCTGAAACAAAGTTTGGAACCTCAGTTCATCACGAGTAAATGAAGGTTGGGTTTGGATTAAAATTATGTCAACAAATCATGCCCCCTTTTGCTAAGCTCCACGTTCAAATCGCCCCTCCGCCCACTTTGCTTCCCTGCATTTAATGGGGCTCCGTTGTTTCATGGCCCCCAACGCATTCAAAGGACGGCAGACTGAAAAGCCCTAAACGGATTGACCATGCCTCCACAGCCAAAGTTCTATTTTCTGCATGCCATGCCGAAGGACCCTAGTATGCAGAATAGGTGGTTGGAGTTGGTCAGCCCCCAAGTCTGCACCAGTAACGGTAGCTTTGTGTGCAATGACCGGTGGTGGTGAGTATAATCAGGGATACTGGAATATAATGACCTCTCTGGTATAATTTAGGTAACGACGTTAGATAATGTTATTGCTGGTTATGTAGGTAGCTATCTTTTGATAAAGCAGGCAGGCTAGCTAACGTTAACTAGCGAGGCAGGCTAGCTAATGTTTTAGTTAACGTTAGCTACCAAGCTACCTCATTACAACTTAGTTAGGTCGTAGCTCATACCAGTTTATTGTGTATTGTAGATACTGCTGGTTATGTAACGTTATCATTTGATAATGCTAGCGATGCAGACTAGCTAGCTAGCTACAAGGTAGTTTGTTGCTCATAAAGTGTATTCTGTATTGTCTAGGGCAAAACAAAATAATAGATGCAGCTATGGCGGCAGCTAACTCATGTCTGAGTCTGACTAATACACCCAACTAGCCAAAAGCCCCAAAACGAGGCCAAATCACCGGGTGCAGTTCCCCTTTAATAATTGAATGCGTGCTAACGACGGTAATATGAAAGTTGACATTTATACATTACCGCAATCATGACTAGGTCAGATGGTGGAAATAGAAGTACAGGCTTTGTGGCGGGCAATACCTTTCAGATATAAAGAAAAGTTGGTGGAATGTTAAAGTTGGCAGGTTTTCGTCTCTGTTTGAAAGGAATATTAGTTTGCTCTCTCTCTCTGCTCCCTCCAGTGTCATGCACCCTGATCAGCTCTTCATAAAGAGGTGGGAGTGAGGTCACCATTCTGCTTTCTCACTCCCTCTCAACTCCCCTGTCTGTGCCCCTCACTTAGCCTACCACACACATTGACACACAAACACACACACTTATCACACACACATATGAATGTAGATACGCACACATATTCCTCACACACACACTCCTCAAGGGCCTGGAGTGGTGGATGTGCATTCCTGGAGTCTGGGCTATGAAGGCTAGGTGGTTTATTTTCTCTGTGGAAAAGTGTGCGGTACATGAATAAGAGGCTAGAGCAGTAGTCTTTGTATAGACACCTTAATATACAACCACAAACAAAGATTAACATGTTTTACTTTTGTAACAGTATAGCTTCTGTCCCTCTCCTCGCCTCGAACCAGGGACCCTCTGCACACATCAACAACTGCCTCCCACGAAGCATCGTTACCCATCGCTCCACAAAAGCCGCAAGGGTAACAACTACTTCAACGTCTCAGAGCAAGTGACGTCACCGATTGAAACGCTATTAGCGCGCACCCCACTAACTAGTTAGCCATTTCACATCGGTTACACTGTAATGACACATAATAATGACTTATAATAATTGATTGGAATAACTTTTCCACCTAGGTGCTCAAAGCGCTTTACATAGTAAGGGGGAAACTCGCGTCATCCACCACCAATGTGTGGCACCCACTTGGGTGATTCATGGCAACCATTTGTGCCAGGATGCTCAGCACACATCACATTTGTACTCTCCCTCAGCAGGCTTCTTTCTGTATGTCTGTATTTCAAGGTGTAGACTAGACTGTGACTCATGTACTATTGTTCTGTCTGATACACCTGTATGAATGAATTAAGTAAAGTTCAACCTGTTTATGTCTGGAGATAATGTAACGCATAACAACATAACTAAGGTCAGAACGTGACAGTACCCCCCCCCCAAAGGTGCGGACCCCGGCCGCAAAACCTGAACCTATAGGGGAGGGTCTGGGTGGGCATCTGTCCGCGGGGCGGCTCTGGCGTGGAACCCCACTCCACCAATGTTTTAGCCCGCTTAAGTGGCGTCTTTGGAGCGGCAACCCTTGCCACGACCTTGGACTGGGGACCCTAATAAAGGTCCCCACTGGACCTTGGACTGAGGAGCGCCTCAGGACTGAGGGGCAGCTCCGGACTGAGGGGCAGCTCCGTACTGAAGGGCTGCTCAGGCGCCTCCGTACTGAAGGGCTGCTCAGGCGCCTCTGGACTGAAGGGCTGCTCAGGCGCCTCTGGACTGAAGGGCGGCTCAGGCGCCTCTGGACTGAAGGGCGGCTCAGGCGCCTCTGGACTGAAGGGCGGCTCAGGCGGCTCCTGACTGAAAGGCGGCTCAGGACAGACGGGCGGTTCAGGCGGCTCAGGACAGACGGGCGGCTCAGGCGGCGCTGGACAGGAGGGCGGCTCCTGAGAAGGGCGGCTCAGGCGGCTCAGGACAGGAGGGCGGCTCAGGCGGCGCTGGACAGGAGGGCGGCTCAGGCGGCGCTGGACATGAGGAAGACTTTGGCAGCACTGAACAGGCGGGAGCACCTGTAGGGAGGAGACGGAGAGACAGCCTGGTGCGTGGAGGCGGCACCGGATAGACCGGACCGTGGAGGCGCACTGCAGGTCTCGAGCACCGAGCCTGCCCAACCCTACCTGGCTGAATGCTCCTCGTAGCCAGGCCAGTGCAGCGAGGTGGAATATCCCGCACTGGGCTGGGCTGGCGAACCGGGGACACCATGCGTAGGGCTGGTACCATGTACCCTGGCCCGAGGAGACGCACTGGAGACCAGATCCGCTGAGCCGGCTTAATGGCACCAGGCTCGATGCCCACTCTAGCCCGGCCGATACGAGGCGCTGCTATGTACCGCACCGGGCTATGCCTGCGCACCGGGGACACCGTGCGCCTCACGGCATAACACGGTGCCTGCCCGGTCCCTCTCTCTCCACTGTAAGCACGGGGAGTTGGCTCAGGTCTCCTACCTGACTTAGCCACATTCCCCGTGTGCCACCCCCCCAATACATTTTTGGGACTGCCTCTCGGGCTTCCAACCGCGCTGCCGTGCTGCCTCTTCATACCACCACCGCTCAGCTTTCGCTGCCTCCAGCTCTGCTTTGGGGCGGCGATATTCTCCAGCCTGAGCCCAGGGTCCCTCTCCGTTCAAAATCTCCTCCCATGTCCAGGAGTCTTGAGATTTTGGCCGCTGCTGCTGCTGCTGCTGCTGCCCGTTACCACGCTGCTTGGTCCTTTGGTGGTGGGTGATTCTGTAACGCTCGTCTTCCTCCTCTTCTGAGGAGGAGTAGTAAGAAGGATCGGAGGACCAATGTGCAGCGTGGTAAGTGTCCATATTTTAATAAAGAAATAGAACACTGAACAAAAACAAAGTGAACGAACGAAAATGAAACAGTCCCGTATGGTGAAAACACAGACACAGGAACAATCACCCACAACACACAATGACAAACAGGCTACCTAAATATGGCTCCCAATCAGAGACAACGACTGACACCTGCCTCTGATTGAGAACCATATTAGGCCAAACACATAGAAACAGAATAACATAGAAAAAGGAACATAGACTACCCACCCAACTCACGCCCTGACCATACTAAAACAAAGACATAACAACATAACTAAGGTCAGAACGTGACAGATAAAGGTTTTATTATGACTGATTACTTCACTCTCTCTTTCTCACACACGTATACCACACGAACGCACACACACAGACGTTATGTTATTTTATCCTCGTGGGGACCTAAAATTCATTCAAATCCTAGTTTCCCTAACCCCTAACCTTAACCATCCCGAGTGGCGCAGCGGTCTAAGGCACTGCATCTCAATGCAAGAGGTGTCACTACAGTCCCTGGTTCAAATCCAGGCTGTTTCACATCTGGCTGTGATTGGGAGTCCCATAGGGTGGTGCCCAGCGTCATCCGGGTTTGGCCAGAGTAGGCTGTCATTGTGAATATGAATTTGTTCTTAACTGACTTGCCTAAAGGTTAAACAAATAAACCTAACCCCTTAAGGTGTCCGAATGCTTGCCAGCCGAAACATTTTGGTAGAGTTTTGATGATGATGACTTTTTGTTTGTTTTGGACTTCGGTGAGGGTATTTTCTGTTGTTCGGGCACACACATTTTTTTCAGGAGTCAAGCCGAAGTTCGGAGCGGAAGTCTATGCCCTTCGTCTGTGATTGGTCAACAGTACGAATTCTTCAATTCTTCAATAAAGACTTTATCATTCAATGAGAGACAACTCATTTTCATGCACATTTTTTAATTGAAAAATACTTCACCAAACATTTTAGTTAGATGTAAAATTGCACGATTACGATCTCTTTGGCAAAAACATCAGAATTAATGCCTGATTTCTTGAGTTATCTTAGATTAATTTGGACTTTTGAGGAACTGTATACTGGCTACGGCGTCTCAAAATGGAAAAACAGCACTATTGCGCTTTTTCAAAATGTTCAAGTGCAGGTCGGCTAGCCGAGGTTGGCTAGGCGCCTGCTGAACTGAAGCATGCTGATGCCTTTACCCTTACCCTAACCTTTATTCTAACCCTAATTGTAACCCTAAATCTAACCCCTAAGCCTTTGTCCTCATAGGGTGTGGGAAAAGTTCCCACGAGGGAGAATTTTCCTTGTTTTCCTATCTTTGTGGGGACTTTTGGGGATTTTAGGTCCCCACAAGGATAGAATAACCAACACACACACCTAACAAGGGAATGATACTATACATGGCTGTCAGACTTCTTACCTGCAAAGAGATAAAATCACACCTCTGGTCTACACTGAAGCCTCTGGTTCCTTTCTGGTTGGTTTGGTCAATGACTCACTATGAATCCATTAAAAACATAGGCCTAATATACAGGGTGACACTTTTATTACAATAGCACATTTTGAAATGTTGGATAATAACTTAGATAAACACTTATAGTCAACATAGACAGTAAAACACACACAGTTGGTAAGGTTTGGCGTGGGTGGAGTCCAGACCCGAGATAAGACAGGACAGGAGGCGGGACAGTCCCTCTCAGTAAACCTGTAGGTGGTGATCGTTACGGCCAACCCCAGAGCGGACTCCGTACACCCTAACAGCCTGTCTCTCTCAGTCTCAATTCTTCCCGACACACCCTTGGAATTAATGTGTGAGCTAAAATAATTACAAAGGCTCTAGAGCCAAAACCTCACCCATCCCTCGCTGCACCCGGGACTTCACCGAACGACTTCGGTCATTTTAGGTAGGGCGCGATTCTCCAGACGTCTGTTTATTCATCCCGCCACGCCATGGCCCCGGGCGTCTTTTGCGTCAGCCTGCTCACTGTGGTAAGTGACGGAAACCGCAAACAATACTTTTGTCTTGAAAGTTGCAATAGCTGTCTTGGAGAATAGCTCTGATGTAGACAATTTAACACACAAGGCACACACTGGTTTAATCAATTTTGTTTCCACGTAATTTCAAAGGAATATACGTTGAATTGACGTCTGTGCCCAGTGGAAAGGTATTCAATCAATCAAGTTTATTTTATATAGCCCTTCGTACATCAGCTAATATCTCGAAGTGCTGTACAGAAACCCAACCTAAAACCCCAAACAGCAAGCAATGCAGGTGTAGAAGCACGGTGGCTAGGAAAAACTCCCTAGAAAGGCCAAAACCTAGGGATCCGTTTTTTTCGGTATTTTCGGTATTTTCCCTGAATAAAAGTGTTGAGGGACGTAAGTTCAGCTTTAAAAGTAGGTGGGCAGTCCAGTCCTCAATGTCTGACCACTGCGCTTATCTCATGCAGAAGTTTCGTAAGTAAATCGTTGTGGAATTTAGCACAGAAATGACAGACGTATGTTGTTGAGCTGAAACTGTATAAAATGAGCATGATCCGTGTTCTCTAGTCTCCTGTCCTAGTCTCTTTCTCTGACGTGTGTTTAGGCTATAGGCTACTTATTTGTCAAACTGAGTAGGCCTGTGTAGATCTTTTGCAAATGCATTCATTAGTTCTACATTTCACTGATACAGCACTCTCGCTGCGAATGGGGTTAATGATTATCGAAGGCACTACGGGTTATAAATGAAACGAAGGCCTGGGAAAGCAGAATCCAGATAAGACTTTTTTGATAAACTCCTGTAAGCTAAAATATTTTAAAATAGCCAAGTGAGTGGCGGCCCATGTTGACATATTGTTTTGAGCCATAATGACCAGGCTACTCCATATAGGAAAATAATAAGATCATTTGGGGGCTTCATACAAACAGCATTAGGCCTACTTACTCATTGCTCAACAATGACCCACCAAAACATCTTATACAGTTTCAGAGACCTATATTAGAAATATTGCTTAAAATAACCCATATCCCAATCTGGGATTTAAAAAACAAAGCAGTCACCTCACCACTTGTTTTGATAAACAGTTGATGTGAGAAAAAAAATTGATGTACCAATCTCACATTGAAGATTAAACTTGAATACATAGTATTGCCTTTGACTCGGGCTACATTTATCATTGTATGTTATTCACACGTCTACTGGTTTCCTCACACTTGCTAGAATTAGTCAGGCACTCTTCAGCAGTAGTATTACTATAGGCTTATTAGTTCAAACACATTTCAATGATGTGAACAGTGTGATTGGAAAACTGATCTGTCCAACATGAGTGTCTTTTTCCTAGCCACAGTGCTTCTACATCTGCTTTGCTTGCTGTTTGGGGTTTTAGGCTGGGTTTCTGCATAGCTGCTGATGTAAAAAGGGCTTTATAAATACATTTGATTGGTTAATATTTTTTTTTAAACTAGGCAAGTCAGTTAAGAACAAATTCTTATTTACAATAACAGCCTAGGAACAATGGGTTAATTGCCTTGTTCAGAACGACAGATTTTTACCTTGTCAGCTGTGGGATTTGATCTTGTAACCTTTCGGTAACTGACCCAGAGCTCTAACCACTAGCCTACCTGCCACTCTAAAGGTTCGGTATTTTCAGTGAAGCTAGAATCCCTAGTTTCTACATCCATTTTTGGACTTATAAATAAATGGTATATAACAGGGGTATTCAACTCTTACCCTACAAGGTCCGGAGCCTGCTGGTTTTCTGTTTTACCTTATAATTAATTGCACCCACCTGTTGTTCCAGTTATAAATCAGTCCCTGATTAGAGGGGAACAATAAACGCAGTGGAACTGGTTTTGAGGTCCAGAGTTGCGTTTGAGGGAAATATACCCTTTGATTCTTGAAGAATATAGATAAATGCCTCATGAGCTAAGTTCAACTGTCATACTCCATCAGAATCCAAAATATAAGCTTATTTTACTTCAATGTTTGTAAACAACATAAATGTGAACAAACACCGTACAGCCTCAAAACTAGTGATGGGGAAGAAATTGATACAGTTACATATCAAAATATTATTTGGGATGATATTATATTGATACTTTGACTCCAAATATAGATTTGTAGATTATTATGTTTTGGCTTGGTAGCATTAGCAAGCGCTAGTCGGCTGTATCTATGCCAAAACGGAAGTATTTTTCATCCTATAGCTTTTTAAATAGTGAGCCAACAAGTTTTCAGCACTTATATTTCCATGACTGATCAATACAAATTTGTATTATGGGTCTCACTTGTCTCTCTGCAGTAGACATACACTGAGTGTACAAAACATTACAAAAACAAATATTGAGTTGCACCCCTTTTGGTCTTGGAACAGCCTCAATTCATCAGGGCATGGACTCTACAAGGTGTCAAAAGCTTTCCACAGGGATGGTGGCCCATGTTGACGCCAATGCTTCCCACAGGTGTGTCAAGTTGGCTGGATGTCTTTTGGGTGGTGGACCATTGTTAATAAACACGGGAAACTGTTCAGCATGAAACTCAGCAGCATTGCAGTTCTTTACACACTTAAATCTTTTGTCTTGCCCATTCAACCTCTGAATGGCACAAGTACACAATATCTCAAGGCTTAAAAATCCTTCTTTAACCTGTCTTTTCCCTTTCATCTGCCATGAGTGACATCAATAAGGGAGCATAGCTTTCACCTGGATTCATCTGGTCAGTCTATGTTATGGAAAGAGCAGGTGTTCCTACTGTTTTGTACACTGTGTACAATGAGCAATACATATCGTATCGGCACCTGCGTATTGTGATAATATCGTATCGTGAGTTCCCTGGCAATTCCCAGCCCTGATACATGGTTAAAACTATTGTATGGTCAGTCCATGCATCCATAGATCTGTCTGAATTTGAGTGGTTACATTTCTCCCGGCCAATCCCTAATCTTTTTAGGAAAACAGAGGCAAGGTGCCTGCTTTGTTATTGTTTTAATGAAGGATTATATCTTAAAGGTTAGTGTTAGAAGACATACATCTGTAGCCAGTCTGTCTGCTCTCGTGACAAGGAGTTGGCAAATAGCAGAAATGGATTTGGGGGTTAATGCATCACTGCCAATAAAGAATTGAAAATATGGACTGTAGGAGGAGAGTGACAAAGACAGGATGAAAGACACACGTAAACCCTGTTCTCTCTTCTCTCTCAGATCATAGCTCAGTCTGTTGAGTGCTGTGTTCCTCATTCCATCCAAGCCCAGGTCCCAGTGGAGGTCAGGCCTGGCTATGTCATCTCTCAAGGTAGGCCTATAACACCTACCTATCTGTGTGTAGCCTAGTCAATGTAAACTCCAAAAAACAAATGTCCTCTCACTGTCAACTGTGTTTATTTTCAGCAAACTTAACATGTGTAAATATTTGTATGAACATAACAAGATTCACCAACTGAGACATAAACTGAACAAGTTCCACAGACATTTGACTAACAGAAATTGAATAATGTCTCTCTGAACAAAGGGAGGGTCAAAATCAAAAGTAACAGTCAGTATCTGTTGTGGCCACCAGCTGCATTAAGTACTGCAGTGCATCTCCTCCTCATGGACTGCACCAGTTCTTGCTGTGAGATGTTACCCCACTCTTCCACCAAGGCACCTGCAAGTTCCCAGACATTTTTGGAGGTAATGTCCCTAGCCCTCACCCTCCAATCCAACAGGTCCCAGACATGCTCAATGGGTTTGAGATCCGGGCTCTTCGCTGGCCACGGCAGAACACTGGCATTCCTGTCTTGCAGGAAATCACGCGCAGAACGAGCAGTATAGCTGGTGTCATTGTCATGCTGGAGGGTCATGTCAGGATGAGCCTGCAGGAAGGGTACCACATGAGGGAGGAGGATGTCTCCCTGTAACGCACAGCGTTGAGATTGCCTTCAATGACAACAAGCTCAGTAGGATGATGCTATGACGGACACTCCACCTCCAAATCGATCTCGCTCCAGTGTACAGGCCTCGGTGTAACGCTCATTCCTTTTGACGATAAACGCAAATCTGACCATCACCCCTGGTGAGACAAAACCACGACTCGTCAGTGAAGAGCACATTTTGCCAGTACTGTCTGGTCCA